>NW_024750770.1:205000-432964 GCF_018991925.1 Homarus americanus
GAAAGGAATTTAATCTTTTTATTGGGGTTTTAAGGAATGCAGTATTGTTTTTATTCCCACTTACACCATCGTTATTTGATAAAGTCAAAACAAAGGAATTTGATTTAATGATATGGATATTACAGGAGAGGGATCATCTGGAGATTACCCCCCCTCCCAGCCAGCTTATTCTACCTGAAGATTAACTACCCTAACGCTACCTAGGGGTTAGGTATTAGGCTAGCTTTAAGGTGGTTAATCTTCAGGTAAAATAGGGTGCTCGACGGGGGATCTTTTGGTTATACGAAGATGGCATCCAAAGGGTTAGGTTTGGTTAGGTTAGGTGAGTGACACTAGCGTACCCTGTAGAAAGTTAATCTTAGGGTTAGGTTAGGTTCACCCTCGGGTTACTTCCTCCTCTTATCAAGACAAACGGCGTCCAAGATGTGATGGCAGGAGGAGATACGGTAGTTCAGGACCCACCACCCAGTGACCTGTCCGTGACCCGCCCAGAGCTATTTAGTCTTAGTTAACCACCTCGTTTGTTGTCCCATGGCCTTGTACTCGGCCTCCTCACCCCTCCCTCTCTGCCACCCCTCTTTGTTACCCCCTCTCTGTTACCCCTTCTCTGTTACCCCTTCTCTGCCACCCTCTTTGCCACCTCACCCCTCCTTCTCTGCCACCCTTTATCTGTTACCCCTTTCTACCACCCTCATCCCCACCCCTCTCTGCCACCCTTGTCTGCTACCCTTCACACCCTCCCTTTCTCTGTTACACCTCTCTGCCCACCCCCACCCCTCACCCCCTCCTTCTTGCCACCCTTTCTCTGCCACCGCCACCCCTCATTCCCTCCCTTCTCTGCCACCCCTTTCTCTGCCACCCTCTCTGGCCCTCTTACCCCTAGGGACCACACTGCCACAGGTTAGGTTAGAATCCCCCTTTATTATTGCCTGGGGACACCTGACCGTCTCCCCTTCCTGAATGAGTTTATGATATATGTCGGAGGAAGATCACCTGAACCTTGGGTGTGTCTGTCTGTCTCTGTCTGTCTGGACTGGTAGACGTCCCCCCCCTTCCCACCTGGTCAGTCACTCATTGTACTGAAGATAATGCCTCTTGTGTTCCATCAGAGCACACACACACCTGCACGCACACATACCGACACACGCCCGGTAAGACACACACACACACACACACACACACACACACACACACACACACACACACACACACACACACACCTGCACCACATACCGACACACGCCCGGTAACACACACACACACACAGAGGATGGGCGGCCCTTGTGAGGTGTGTGTATACACATGACGCTACACCTACACCCTCCCCTCTACCTACACCCTCCCCTCTACACCTACACCCTCCTCTCTACACCTACACCCTCCTCTACACCTACACCTCCCTCTACACCTACACCCTCCCTCTACACCTACACCCTCCCCTCACCCACACCCTCCCTCTACACCTACACCCTCCCTCTACACCTACACCCTCCCTCTACACCTACACCCTCCCTCTACACCTACCCTCCCCTCTCACCTACACCCTCCCCTCACCCACACCCTCCCCTCTACACCTACACCCTCCCCTCTACACCCACACCCTCCCTCTACACTACACCCTCCCCTCTACACCTACACCCTCCCTCTACACCTACACCTCCCCACTCTACACCTCACCCTCCCTCACCTACACCTCCCTCTACCTACACCCTCCCCTCTACACCCACCCTCCCTCTCACCTACACCCTCCTCCTCACCCTCACCTCCCCTCCCACTACACCCTCCCCTCTACACCTACACCCTCCCTCTACACCCACCACCCCTCCCTCTACACCTACACCCTCCCCTCTACACCTACACCCTCCCTCTACACCTACACCCTCCCTCTACACCCACACCTCCCTCTCACCTACACCCTCCCCTCTACACCTACACCCTCCCCTCTACACCTACACCTCCCCTCTACACCTACACCCTCCCTCTCACCTACACCCTCCCCTCTACACCTACACTCCCTCCCTCACACCTACACCCTCCCTCTACACCTCCTCCCTCTACACCACCCTCCCCTCTACACCTACACCCTCCCTCTACACCTACACCTCCTCTACACCTACACCTCCCCTCTACACCTACACCCTCCCTCTACACCTACACCTCCCTCTACACCACACCCTCCCCTCTACACCTACACCCTCCCTCTACACCTACACCCTCCCTCTACACCCACACCCTCCCCTCTACACCTACACCTCCCCTCTACACCTACACCCTCCCCTCTACACCTACACCCTCCCTCTACACCTACACCCTCCCTCTACACCTACACCCTCCCTCTACACCACCCTCCCTCTACACCTACACCCTCCCCTCTACACCTCACCCTCCCTCCACCTACACCCTCCCTCACACCTACACCCTCCCTCTACACCTACACCCTCCCCTCTACACCCTACACCCTCCCTCTACACCCACACCCTCCCCTCTACACCTACACCCTCCCCTCTACACCCACCACCCCTCCCTCTACACCTACCACCCCTCTACACCTACACCCTCCCTCTCACCTACACCCTCCCTCTACACCTACACCCTCCCCTCTACCCACCCACCACCCTCCCTCTACCTACACCTCCCTCTACACCTACACCCTCCCCTCTACCCTACACCTCCCTCTACACCTACACCCTCCCTCTACACCTACACCTCCCCTCCACACCCCACACCTACACCCTCCCTCTACACCTACACCCTCCCCTCTACACCTACACCCTCCCTCTACCCACACCCTCCCTCTACACCTACACCTCCCTCTACACCTACACCTCCCTCTACACCACCTCCCTCTACACCTACACCTCCCCCTACACACCCCACACCCTCCCTCTACACCTACACCCTCCCCTCACACCCTACACCCTCCCTCTACACCTACACCCTCCCCTCTACACCACACCCTCCCCTCACCTACACCCTCCCTCTACACCTACACCCTCCCTACACCTACCCTCCCCACCTACACCCCTCCCCTCTACACCTACACCCTCCCTCTACACCTCACCCTCCCTCTCACCTACACCCTCCCTCTACACCTACACCCTCCCTCTACACCTACACCCTCCTTCTACACCCACCCTCCCCTTACGTGAAGACTTTTGCTACTATGGAACCACTGTAGAATTTGAGTCATGGTGTGTGTGTGTGTGTGTGTGTGTGTGTGTGTGTGTGTGTGTGTGTGGGTGTGTGTGTGTGTCTCTCTCGTGGGAATCTGAGGTTTGAGGTGGGTTTAACTGGTCCTCGTGATTTGATAGACCTCAGTA
This sequence comes from Homarus americanus, assembly GCF_018991925.1. Taxonomy (NCBI): domain Eukaryota; kingdom Metazoa; phylum Arthropoda; class Malacostraca; order Decapoda; family Nephropidae; genus Homarus; species Homarus americanus. Next base: position 208,321 of record NW_024750770.1, read on the forward strand.
TATGACCAGGACACACAAGTAATGTCATTATTTGTTCTTTACAGCAACGCGAGGGAAGCAACGATCGAGGCGAGGATGTTACCAGGAGGCAAACGGTGAGTAATTGTAATTGTAATTGAAACATTTTATTGAGAAAAACACAGATACTGAGTGGATAATAATAACAATATTAACATGGCTGAGACAGTTGAGAACCTGAGCTCTTGTAGGCACCTGATATATACTATACATTTATCTCAAGGAAGTATTATGTAACATTTAGTATCATCTGGGAATGGTACAATAGCATGGTAGTAATAAGTACATCTCATAATGTTACCACGGTTATCACCTAACCTAACCTAACCTAATCTGTATCACCATATATACAGTGTACGTGTACTTGGCAGTTTCTTCACATTGTCCTTTGTGTATAAAAGGTATGTCTGTTTTTTTAATGACAATGAGGCCGACTTTTCCCAACCCTCGTCCTTAACTGGTGTGGTGATTGTGGTAGGCGAGGTTCATCGCTCAGGTGGTGTGGCGGGTGTGGTTGGCGATGGGTGTCAGCTCAGGTGGTGTGGCGGGTCTGGTAGACGGGGGGTGTCTGATAGACGAAGAGGGTGTCAGCTCAGGTGGTGTGGCGGTTCCTGTGTGGGGGATCAGGTGTCTCCTGGGTATGTCGGAGGTGACCTACAGGTGTGTGTTACCTGGCCACTGGGTTTGATTATAGTCCCTCCCCTACCTAACCTCTCGTCCCCTCTCCGTACCCCTCCTCCCCCTCCCTCCTTCTTCACCCAGACTGTTGTAAAGCTGGAGACTGAGGCAGATGTTAAAAATTCTGTCATAACACGTGGTCTTACCCGTCCAAGATTAAAGGTCAGTAGTTCGACTGAATGGTTTTTGACCTTCCCAACTGGGTACAGGGTTTGTACAGGTAGGGTCCACGAACACGGGGTGAATCTTAATATCCAGGGTAACTATAAACCGTACCTTTACGACGCTACTGCTGGTGACGCCCATTACTGCTACCATGACTAGTCCTCAGCATGTCGTGCACGTGATGCTGCGCCTTAGACGTTGAAACTCCTGTTATGTTTTTTTTTATTTTAACTTGCCGGAGACCTGTCGCAGCAGCACCTAATACATAAGAACATAAGAAAATAAGGAGTCTGCAATAGGCCGTTTGGCATGTGCATGGCAGCTCCTGTCGAGAGTTGCTACCACTCTATCATCCATGAATCTATCCAGCCTCCTTTTGAAACTTTCCAGCGTTCCAGCACTTACTACAAAGTTGCTAAGCTTGTTCCACTCGTCCACCACCCTATTTGTGAACCAGTTCCTTCCTATCTCCCTCCTAAACCTAAACTTATCCAACTTAAATCCGTTGCTCCGAATCCTATCCTGCTCGGATATTATAAGAACTTTATTTAAGATATTGGTGAGTAGGGTTAAAACCGAGATAAGGAAAGCCAAGAGGAATAATGCGGTAAGGATAGCAAAGGGGAAGACAAACCCCAAAGGATTCTGCCAAATGTATCAAACTAAAACACGAGAAAAGATTGGACCAATACGGTGAGATACGCGGAAGAGCTACTGATAACGACGGAGAAATGAGCAATAATCTGAATAAATATTTTTCATCAGTTTTCACCACGAAAATTTAAACATGATACCCGAGGCACCGACTCTATTTAGAGATAATGAAGAAAACAAATTAAGTGAGATAGTAGTGACTAGTAACGATGTTAATAAGCAAATAGACAAACTGAAGCCCTAATGAGTCACCTGGTCGATGAGATATTTGCCAGAGTATTAAAGGAATGTAAGGAAGAGCTTAGTATGCCCTGAGCAAAGTTGTTTAACATGTCCTTAAAGACAGATGTAGTACCAAAATCCTGGAGGATAGCGAATGTAATACCGATTTTCAAGAAGGGGATAGATCACTATCCTCTAACTACCAATCAGTCTAACATCAATAATAGGCAAATTTATGGAAGCAATCATTTCAAACTCTATTCGAAATCACCTGGGCACCGATTGATCAATGATTCCCAGCATGGCCCTACAAGCGGACGTTCTTGTCTAACTAATCTATTAACATTCTTTTCATCAGTTTTCGAATCGGCGGACGAGGGGCCAATTATGATGTGGTATATCTCGACTTTAGCAAAGCCTTCGACAGAGTCCCCACGAAAGACTAATTAGAAGGTAGAAGGACATGGCATCAAAGGTAACACCCTTAAATGGATTAGGGCGTGGTTACAGGACAGGAAACAGTGAGTGAGCATTAACGGCACTAAGTTCATTGGAGCAACGTCACAAGGGGAGTTCCCCAATGCTCAGTATGTGTGTGTAGTGTAGTGTAGATAGTGTACCATGTGTAGTGTAGTGTAGATAGTGTACCATTTGTAGTGTAGTGTTGATAGTGTACCAAGTGTAGTGTAGTGTAGATAGTGTACCATCATTCCATTGGCCAGTAAGCTGACAAGAGGCGAGGAGGATGAGACACCAGAACACTGAGTCCTGGCCACACTACATATAAACATTGTGACCGTCTCAACTGCCGTAACCTTCCCCACCACAGCCTCAGGCCGGAGACTCCTGCAGGTCCCCAGCTGTTGTCACCATCTCCTCCTTCCATCCTGATCAAATATAGTTCCTTCCTTCCTTCCTCACACACGCGCACGCGCATGCACACACACACACACACACACACACACACACACACACACTCTACTCTACACAGATGAACGTGTACTGGGGCTCCCCACTAACCGCTCTTATCAATGGCCACTCAGGAAACGTAGGAAAAAACTCACAGGAAAAAAAGTAACAGGAACAAAAGTCATTGTCTAACCTAACCTAACCTAAACCTAACCTAACCTTACACTGGAAAAACCTGAAGAAAACAAATAAATGATCCGAAAGAAAATGAGACGTTTGGTTGTGTTGTGGCTTAAGGTAGAAAACTGTTAATTATTTATTAATAAGAATAAAGAAAAATGTCACGAAGGAGAGAGAGATAAAGAGATATTGATAAAGAGATAGAGAGGTAAAAGAGATAAAGAGATAGAGAGAGCGAGAGATAGAGAGAGCGAGACAGAGAGAGAAAGAGATGGAAAGAGAGAGATAATTTTCTTGCGTGGAATATAGAAAATGAATTAGAAATAGAGAAAAGGACAAGTTATCTCCCACAAGATCAGGATGGAGGACTGAGATAAGCCCAGCGGGAGACACCTTCAATAGATTATCTCCCTCTGAGGCTGTGGGCGGCGGATGGGTGGGCTGACAGGCTGGCAGTTTGGGTGGGTGGGCTCGTGGCAGGCAGACTGACGGCAAGGCGAACGGACTGGCAGGTGAGGGAAGTGGGCGGATGGGCGTGGAGCAGACGAACTGGTAGATGGGAAGCAGGTAAACGGGAAGCAGGTAGACAGGTAAGTACATGAGAAGCGGGAGAGCAGACAGGTAGATGGAAAGCAGAAAGGCAGATAAGCAGACGGGTAAATGGAACTGAAAGAGGGGGGCAGGGGGGTTGGCTGTGTGGGCGGGCATGGTGGGGGGGTGGCTGTGTGGGCGTAGTTGAGGGCCTTGCCTAACTACACACCAGGGAGTCATAAATCCTTCACTCCCGAGAAAGCTTACAAGAGGTAGCGGCCAGTACACACACACACACACACACACACACACACACACACGTACGTTACTTTCCTACTTTTTTACGAATTTAAACAATCCTACTTATACCCAACCACCACACTTGTACCCAACCACCCATGACAGTTACCCAAGCAGAAGGAAGGGTCACTAGGCTGTGTGTGGGTCGTCGGCTGGTCATCAGTTTGTGACCGTGGTGTAATTGTGTGTGTGTGTGTGTGTGTGTGTGTGTGTGGAGAGTAGATATTATTTCATGTCTTTGTTTAAGTTTCAAAATGTGATATTTATTTCTTCATGAGTTTGGCTTTGATAAAATGTCAGTGAAAATAAATCCTTCAGTTCTTTATTTTGACAGAGGATGCATTGATAACTATATATTTCGTAATTATTAAAGTTCAAGACAATACACAAATTTAAATCGAATATGAGGTAAAAAACTCGTTAACGTATATTTAAATAATAAAAAATAAATTAACATTGATGTTTATAAGAGTAACGGATATAACGGTTATTTCGCGTTACCTTGACAATATGTTCCAATAAGAACACTGGTCCCACTATACCGACCGCCACTGTAGCCCAGGCAGGCACGAGGGAACCGAATATTGTGTCTGTGGCCGATTTAGCTGTCATTCTGGGCGACAGGAACAGATTCAGCTTTTCTTAGAGATGTGTGTGTGAGAGAGAGAGAGAGAGTATCGTAAAACGGGTATAATTATCCCACGATCATGATAGGAATTGAAATGTTTCAGAAATAGGTTCTGTAGGAGTTATGGAAGAAGTAGGTCAGAGACAACAATAGGGAGGGTGGATCCTACACACACACACACACACACACACACACACACACACACACACACACGGGAAAGTATTTGGATGCATTGTTACCTCGGCATTGAAATCTTTCACTCACGACCAAACTATATAATTTTTTTGTCTATGTATTTTGTGGGTTTTTCTTCTTGTGCTGGTATGTATGAATGTCTTTGTTTTGACACACACACACACACACACACACCACACCCACACACACCCCACACACACACTAAACTTGTTAAAGACATCGAATTTCCCACACGTCAACCAGCGCCTGCCCTCCCTCTTCCTCTATCTCTTAGGCTAAATATCTCTTTATCTCTCCTTCTCCTCAGGTTAACTCAGATGTTCTCTTTCCAATCAGACTCAACTCTTAAAGTAGGTTATGCTGGACCACCTACCACAGGTTATACTCTAGGTAAATACTGTATGTACACCTGTATATATGTATCTAAGTTCTCATTGATTTAGTATGATCAGAAACAGTGCAGGTATACAGACAATGGTAAACGCTTAAAGTGATTCGACCAATGATAGCCCAACAAAGTCAATCACGTGTTTATTTTCCCTGAAGAATCTGGTATGGGTGTTGGAGTCGAGTTTACAATGGGAGGAAAAATCTCTGTGTGTTTTGTTAAGTGATGATTATTTCTTCTATCACCGGTTATTTTTATTTCCTCAATTATATTTATCCCAGAATTCATTTTTTTTTCTCCTGAACAAATATTACAGCCTTTAGTTTATAATTTCCTTGAGTTTTATTTGGTATTGTTTAGACGGCTAATGGTTGGCTGGCTGGCTTGAGTCTTTATGCTACCCACTCATCCACCAGTTGAAAATAAAGCACCTCTTCCTTCCATTGTACTGAAGACGTCAAAACATTTTTCTTAGGAATTTTGTCTGTGTTAAATATTTGTACGTGTTGTTGTTGTTGTTGTTGTTGTTGTTGTTGTTGTTGTTGTGGTTGTTGTTTGGGTGATACAGCTACCAGGGTCACTGAGCAACGACCACAGATTTCTACTTTCTCTAGAAGAAGCGAAGGTAAACAAAAAATTTAAGGCACTGCAATAAACCTACCGTTCTTGTGTGTGTGTGTGTGTGTGTGTGTGTGTGCGTGTGTGTGTGTGTGTGTGTGTGTGTGTGTGTGTGTGTGTGTTTTGTTGTTGTTGTTGTTGTTGTTTAATGAACGCTCCCCCATGTTAACTCACAGGTAATGAGCGTACCCCTGTGTTAATTTACAGGTATAGACTCGTTAACTAGGTTGCCTCGCTTTGTTAGAGTGTTAATTATAACTTATGGACTGGGGACGGAAGGTAAGGTTGAGTTAAGTCCCTGCCAGATGGACGGACCCGATGACCTACCCAGCTGGAGGAGGAGCCAGCTGTAGAAGAGAAACGGGTGGGCTGGTAGGGCAGTCGGGGGATGGACCAGCTGTGGAACGAACCAGTTATGAGACGAACCAGCTGTGGGACGAACCAGCTGTGAGGAACTAGTTGTGAGACGAACCAGCTGTGAGGAACTAGCTGTGAGACGAACCAGCTGTGAGACGAACCAACCGTGGAATGCACCAGCTGTGAGGAACTAGCTGTGAGACGAACCAACTGTGGAATGAACCAGCTGTGGAACGGACCAGCATTGGGACGGGCAGATGGACAGGCCAGCACCAGACACCCTACAATTTCAGATAATCGACGGTGATTTCCATTTAGGAGCTAAAGTCAAGTTCAGGGTTAGGGTGAGTTAGGGCCGGGGGCAAGTCAGGAGGGGCCGGAATGGGACACGTGGGGAGGAGGGTGTTGAAGGGATTGGAGCACGTCAAGGGTGTGGGTAGGGATAAGGAGGAGAATGGGTAGGATAGTTAGGGTGAGGGATGCTGTTATCTGTGAGGGGTGGAGATGAGGATGATGAGAGAGAGCGAGAGGAAAGAGAGAGAGAGAGAGAGAGAGAGAGCCGGGTTCACTGGGTAGAAGACAGACGTTGGTAGCAGTGCCACGGGATATTTTCACCTCCGCGATACAGTCCCTCCTTCCTCCGCGATACAGTCCCTCCCTCCCTCCCTCCGCAACACAGTCCTTCCTCCTCCGCGATACAGTCCCTCCCTTCTCCCGCGATACATTCCTTCCCCTTCTCCGCAATACAGTCCTCCCTTCTCCGCGATACATTCCTTCCCTCCTCCCGCGATACTGTCCCTCCCTCCGCGATACAGTTCCTTCTTCCTCCGCGATACAGTCCCTCCCTCCCTCCGCGATACAGTCCCTCCCTCCTCCCATGACAGTCCTCCCTCCGCGATACAGTCCCTCCCTCTTTCCGCGATACAGTCCCCTCCCTCCCAATGTTACTGGTTGATGAAAACCACCGCGTAAAATGCAACTAGAGCTGTAGACGTTGGTGATACGGAGGAGGGAGAGAGTGGGTTTGGGCCGTGGGGATTAGAATGGAGGAGGATGCATGGAGATGAAAGGAATGTGGAGAATAGAAGATAATAATTGGAGGTATACGGAAGGGACATAGGGAAGAGGGGAGGGTTGATGTACAGAGGGGACGTGGGGTAGGGAATGAAAGAGGAATCATGGAAAAGGAATGTAGCGATGGAGGATTAAAGTATAGAGTGAAAGATGTATGGAAGATGGAATGCGGTACCTGGGGTAAGGATGGAATTAGAGGGATGGATGGATGAGTGAGGATAGAGATGGATTCAGGGTATAAATGTATGAAACGTGGATGACCATGGAGAGAATTGGAGGAGTGGCAAAGCAAAGAGAGGAAGGAACGTAGTGGAGTAAGCCACGAAGGAGAAGGAAGAGGAGGAGTAAGAGGAGGAGTAAGAAGACGAAGAGGAGGAATAAGAAGAGGAAGAGGAGGAGGAAGAAGAGGAAGAGGAGGAGGAAGAATGGGGCATGTTGAAGGGAGGTTGAGACCAGAGAGCCATTGTAGAGAGTCAAGGGAACACCTGCCACTGTATTCTTATGGTAATGCTGGGGCCACGACTATCACGGGGCAGCGGCCAAGGTTAGATTAGGTTAAGTTAGGTTAGATTAAGTTAAGTTAGGTTAGATTAGATTAAGTTAGGTTAGGTTAGGTTAGGTTAAGTTAGGTTAGGTTAGATTAGATTACATACAGCAAGGAAAAGACGAGCATTGTTTGAAGGTGATACCATACATGTTTCTTCAGAAGTCACCTGTCCATTGAAGAAGTAATTACCTGTGATATAAAGGGTTGAGTGGGGGCTACAAACACCTTACTGTCCTGTTGATCAAGTTCATCACCCGGATTTAATAACAGGAATAGTTGAAGTTCCGGGTTATAGAACAACTACTGGAGTAAGGTTTATATATATTGGTTATGTCCTCCATACCTGCCACCTACCACCTCACAATCAACACACCTGTCACCTCATCTCACAACCAACACACCTGTCACCTCATCTCCAACCAACACACCTACCAGCTCATCTCACAATCAACACACCTGTCACCTCATCTCACAACCAACACACCCTCATCTCACAACCAACACACCTGTCACCTCATCTCACAACCAACACACCTGCCAGCTCATCTCACAACCAACACACCTGTCACCTCATCTCACACAACACCTGCCAGCTCATCTCACAACCAACACACCTGCCAGCTCATCTCACAACCAACACACCTGTCACCTCATCTCACAACCAACACACCTGCCAGCTCATCTCACAACCAACACACCTGTCACCTCATCTCACAACCAACACACCTGTCACCTCACTTCACCAACACACCTGTCACCTCACTTCACCAACACACCTGTCACCTCACATAACCAACACACCTGTCACCTCACATAACCAACACACCTGTCACCTCACCTGTGCTCTTAGGTTAATTAGACAAACACACACCTAACCTAACTCTCCTCCAGTACACCACCTTGAGAATCTATGACGAATTTTAACTCCGTGTTACACTGTGGTGGTGAGGAAGCTTGTGGGAGTGTAGCGAGAGGTAATGAGTCAGTTTCCGTGTAGGTGAATGGAGCTAACAGTTACATGGGAGTATATACCGTATTGTACCGTATATAAGCCGTATTGTACCGTATATAAGCCGTATTGTACCGTATTGTACCGTATATAAGCCGTATTGTACCGTATTGTACCGTATATAAGCCGTATTGTACCGTATTGTACCGTATATAAGCCGTATTGTACCGTATTGTACCGTATATAAGCCGTATTGTACCGTATTGTACCGTATATAAGCGTATTGTACCGTTACCGTATATAAGCCGTATTGTACCGTATTGTACGATAAAACTATTCTATAACTATCCATTGTACCTATAAGCCGTATTTACCGTATTGTACCGTATATAGCCGTATTGTACCGTATATAAGCCGTATTGTACCGTATTGTACTGCATAAAGCCGTATTGTACCGTATATAAGCCGCCCCATGCTATCAGAGCTGTTGGCAGAGTTCCTTCTAGTATAACGTTGATATAGGGAATATATCAGTTTATTTATATAGATTATAGGGTAAAATATATATAAATTGATTTAGACTTTATGATGAAATAAGATCTAGGATATAATTTCATATTTGATTTACGATGATGTAATGAGGAAATGCTACAGTAACATACATTATGGTGTGTGTGTGTGTGTGTGTGTGTGTGTGTGTGTGTGTGTGTGTGTGTGTGTGTGTGTGTGTGTGTGTGTGTGTGTGTGTGTGTGTGTGTGTGTGTGTGTGTGTGTGTGTGTGTTTTAATATTCCTTTGTCTTTATATCAACTGAGGTGTTTGTGTGGCTTGTATCATGGAGGGCGTAGCACTTGTTTTTGTGTGTTGTTTTTTATACGATGCATTGAGATAAACCCATAAACGTATAGGCAGGTGGTCAGGCAGAGGGAGTTACCAGGATACTCGTCTCTAGATTGTAAACAGTGAGGAGGCGCCATCTTGTGCCAGCCATACTCAGGTGTTATACCATGAAAAACAATTTATTTCTTGGTAGCAGTTGTGTGTGGCGTGGTAACCGCCGGCTGCCTGGGTGTTGTGGGTCACGCCAATGTTTCGTAAGTTCTGTTGTAAGTTCTTCACCACAGGTTCTTAAGTTCCGCTCAAGTTCCATTACAGTTCCGGTGCATTAAGTTCCACTCAGTATTATGATTTTTTTTGGCCAGAGATTCTAAAGTTCCTACCAAGTTCCACTGCACTTCCGATAAGTTCTTCCCCCACAGGATCTTAAGTTCCAACCCAGGTTTCCAGTATAGTTCCGATGCATTAAGTTCCGTTCGGTATTGTTTAGTTCGTCCCCAGAGGTTTTAAGTTCTAGTGAGTTGGTCTCAGTTCCGGTGCCACGAGTCCCGCTTACGGCACAGTAAAGCTCTTCCGGGATGGTAAGCCCCCCTTCCCCTCCCCCTCCCCCCTCCCCTAAGGCATAGAAACTACAACATATCTATAGGGAGTCGTGAGCCTTGTAATGGTACAGTGTTATGTCTTTCAAATTGCAGGTCGTAAATTTCACTCTAAGACGTAAGTCTACTCCTTACTCTCCCTCACCCCTCACCAGGTAACTCCCCTCACCCCTCCAGGTAACTCACTACCCCCCCACCAGGTAACTCGCTCACCCACCCCAGGTACCCACCAGGTAACTCCGCTCACCCACCACCAGGTACCCCCCACTAGGTAACTCCGCTCACCCACCACCGAGTAGCCCCCACCACCAGGTAACCCCCACTAGGTAACTCCCTCACCCCCCACCAGGTAACCCCCCTCTCCCCCCAACAACACAGTGGCCTTGTATAGTATTTTGGTGTATTGATGCAGAGGCAAGCTGATGGTAGAGTGACCACGTTGGCAGGCCTCTGGAGGTACACTCATAACCAACACACCTGCTGCCACCTTACCTTACACCCAACACACCTGCCTGCCACCTTGCCTTACACCACACACCTGCCCTGCCACCACCTTACACCCAACACACCTGCCCTGCCACCTTACCTTACATCAACACACCTGCCCTGCCACCTTTGCCTTACACCCAACACCTGCACTGCCTTACCTTCACCCAACCCACCTGCCCTGCCACCTTACCTTCACCCAACACCTGCCCTGCCACCTTACCTTACACCCAACACACCTGCTGCCACCTTACCTTACACCCAACACCTGCCCTGCCACCTTACCTTACACCCAACACACCTGCCCCTGCCACCTTACCTTACACCCAACACACCTGCCCTGCCACCTTTACCTTACACCCAACACACCTGCCCTGCCACCTTTACCTCACACCCAACCCACCTGCCCTGCCACCTTCACACCCAACACACCTGCCCTGCCACCTTACCTTACACCCAACACCTGCCCTGCCACCTTACCTTACACCCAACACACCTGCCCTGCCTTTACCTTACACCCAACACACCTGCACTGCCACCTTACCTTACACCCAACACACCTGCCTGCCACCTTACCTTACACCCAACACACCTGCCCTGTCACCTTACCTCCCACCCAACACACCTGCCACCTTACCTCCCACCAAACACACCTGCCACCTTACCTCCCACCCAACACACCTGCCACCTTACCTCCCACCAAACACACCTGCCACCTTACCTCCCACCAAGCACTGTCACTTACCTCCACCAAACACACCTGCCACCTTACCTCACCAAACACACCTGCCACCTAACCTAACCTCATCTTTCTAAGTTCTGCTAAATTCCGTCGTTATTTTATCACTAAGATGACTAGAATTTTATGTGATTGTCCGGTATTTATCGTCCCCAGCCGTAAACTGGTTCTGTGTTGTCATAATGCATGTTTTCTGTATAAGTGGGGATCAGTTTACCCCCCGCCCCGCCCCGCCCGCCCCACCCGCCCCGCCCGCCCACCCCGCCCCACCGCCCCGCCCGCCGCCCGCCCCGCCCCGCCCACCCACCCCACCCACGCCCACTGCCCCGCGCCCCACCCCGCCCGCCCCACCAGCCTCAACTCAAACCAGGAAAGCATTTACAGGGATCCGACTCGCACACTTGCCTGGGTCATAAGCCTCGAGTATTATTAATATATATTGTACTTTCCTTCAATTTCCTTTAACTCACATTCGTTTATAAGTCTCAGATTGTTATTTTTTTATCGTTGCTTTAAGTTTAAGATTAGGTGAATAGATTAAAAGAACTAAACATGTGCATAATTCTCCGGTGTGTGGAGGAGAGAGAGAGAGAGAGAGAGAGAGAGAGAGAGAGAGGGGGGTTGGCACACATGGGGCTGTAAGTCATCCACGGTGTGAGGTGTGGCCCTACTCCTCGTGACGCAGGGAGAGGTGTGGCCCTACTTCCTCCTGACGCAGGGAAGGTGTGGCCCTACTTTCGTGACGCAGGGAGGTGTGGCGGCATCAGGGAGAAGTAGGCAAGGCAAGGCAGTAGTGGTCGTCATCCATGAGATAAAAATCGTTTGTATGAAAAATTTATCGATTTAAATCAGGTTTGGTGAGGAGGGAGGGGAGAGTGAGTGAGTGAAGTGATGAGAGGGGCGAGTGGTGTAGGGAAGTGGGTGGTGAGGGAGTAGTGGAAGGAAAGGAGGAGGATGAGCAACTGGTGAGAGGGAGGAGGAAGGAATAAAGAAAGAAAAGAAGGAAGGAAGGGAGGGAGGGAGGAAGTAGAAAAGTGTTGCTAGGTCACAACTCAAAATAATATGGTCATTAGTATTCCCGAACACGTCTGAACATGTTACCTTCTTGTTTACTAATACGTCATTATCATCTTCAATGTTTACGTTTCTTCCACAATAATACCGACAGTGAGATATATTTAATATTATTTACACAAGTACCTTATAAGGATTTAGCTTAAGAAGACGAGTGTGGTTGGATGGTTAGGTTAGATTGGATGGTTTATTGACCTCACCATGTATGGATGATGACCCGTGTTGTGTTTGTGGGTAATAAATAAATCTTGTTGCTTTTTGTCTCAGACTGGAGAGGCGAGAGGCGGCTTATATAAGGTAATTGACAACAGTTAACACATGACTTCTAGTTTACGATTGGAAACTTGCTGCGTCACTCATGAGAACCTCGCTTGTTGACTGTCGTTTACTGAGTGTTGATCTTCACTTGTTTATATGTCATCACACTATATAAGACACTTCACTATAACATTCATTAATAATTTGTCTTAATGTTTATAGTTTATTATTTCAATGTCAACCCTAGAACTTTTTTAAATAGTGTATTTTAAAGGTATTTAAGTTAGTGTATTGGTAGAGAGAGAGAGAGAGAGAGAGAGACCCGGCCAGGTGCGGGAGTGTGGCCTCTACCTCACCACCTGTCACCATATTCAGCCATTGGGGTCAGTCTCACCACAACCACCTTACTGATGCACCACCGACCGGAATCCCCCCACCACCCGCCATCCCTTATACCACTATCTTGACCCCTCAGGCGATGATGACACTTACCTGCCAGTCATTACACCTGGTCATGAACTTCCGTGCTGTTGTAACGTTCAGTAAGAATGGTGGTGGAGTGTGGTGACGGCGAGGGAGGTGTATATAGTGTGTAGATGATGGTGATGGTGATGGTGGTGAAGGTTGGTAGTGGTGGTGACGGCGGCGGCTCCTGAGCGAGTTTCAACTCCACATAGGCTAATTTGCGGCCTTTATATCCTTTTCGCTGGTTGAGAAACTAAGACCAAAGTGAGAGGAGCAAAGTAGACAGGTGAGCTGTTAGCCAGGTAATTCAACAAGTAGATCACTTCACCTTAAAAAAAAAGAGAGAGATAATACGAGGCCTTAACTCTGGAGTCACCCTGACGACCTTACTGCCTATGAGTCGACGCGACAAAAGAATCCACTTGAGTCGTATCTCAAGTGAGATCGAAACTCTCGACCGACGCTCAAGACGAGGATTATGATAATGTGGTGCTCGGGACGCGCCACCCTAGGGTGTGGCTCTGGGCCTGTGTGGCTCTGCACCACACACGGGGAATGATTAAACCAGGCACGTGTTGTGTTGACTTTACCAAACAGGAAGCGATCAGAGACTACGACTATAGCGGTCACTCTAGTGTAGTGTGTCATTTAAAGGCGGCTTATCTTAGGGGTACAGCGGCTGCAGGGATCCAGTGTTCTTCAGCCCTTAAGACCATCCCGCTGTGAATTGGTACCTAATTTAACAGATGGAAGAAGTGAAGGTTATTGGTTACGCTGCCCCTTTCTACACATAGGAATGTCTCAGTATTAAGTATCTACACTGTTCCTCGAGGGTCGGCTGGCCTGTGTTTCTGTTCCCTGCTCATGTCTACCTTGGCGTCACACCTTCCTCACAGTGTGGGGCAGTGATCCCCCCACCACCTACACTCTCTAACGTGCAACAACGCTCTCTTGCACCACCACCGCCCGTACCCTCCTTCTTAGGCCGCCACGCCCGTGAAACTCGCAGCTGTGGTTCCTGTGGCGAAGAGAGGGAGAGATCGGGCCATAGCCGCCCACACCGTCGTTACTGTATCGCCCCCGCCCAGACCAACGGGCAACAGTCAGATCCGAACTTTCATAATAAACACGTGGGTTAGGTTAGGTTACTTGTAGGTTGGATGGATATATTAGCGATAGGGGTTGGGTGTACACGGGACTGCTCAGTATGGACCAATAGGCTCACTGCAGTTTCCTCCATTCTTATGGTCTTATGGTCAGTACACGTTGTCAATCTAATTAGTGGAACAGGTGAGGCAGCCCAAGATGTTGAGGACACTTGGTATTGTAGATATGGAAGATGGGGACCTAACCTGACCTATATGTTATTGGAAAACAAACCTCAGTCTATGATTTATTATATAGAAGGTGTCACACAGGTTTTACGATATCCCTACGTACGAGCGATGGGATATAACGTATTCCTTATCTATCTATCTATCTATCTATCTATCTATCTATCTATGTCTGTTTTGACTTACGAGTTCTTTAGTATTTTTAATCAACTTTGTCCAAAAATTTTCAATGGACTTTCACAAAACTTGGCGTAAACGGTGTATACTGTAGTACAAGTATGGGTAAAGTACATGTACATAAACAATGATGGTGTCGCCCGTTGTTATATAGCACTGTATTGACCTGTAACCTATGGGGGGAGGTGAGGGGTGAAACGATATAAGGCATTTTTTCGTGTATCTAGTTCTCTGTATAGCTTAATCATGATTATTTTAACCTTGTCATTGGTCTGTTCCATTTCGCGTTTAATTTAATAGCCTTATATTAGTGAGCGTTTATATTAGCTCTTAGTACTGTATATTTGGCGTGTTAGTGAAAATCTTCCTCTGTTTATTTCTGTCGTGGTCAATAACGAGAATTAAAACATAAGAAATATAAATAACTAAAGATCTTCTATATAGTTTTGTATCTTCTCTGTTTCTCCTGTGGCTTCACGACGTCTTCTAAAATTGCACTAGAAAATTGAGCATCTTGTGTAGAAGCGGGCGGAGGCATTCTTCCCTCCTCTCTCGTCTCTTATGCTGGTTACTGCTGGGCGATATTTACGATACATAAACTGAAACAAATTGATGCGGCGTGTGTTCCTCTCTCTCTCTCTCTCTCGTGTAGCTTACTGTAAACATAAGTACTGTATCAATAGACCCGATCTGACAGTCCGTCCATGCTTAATGTGGAACAGTGGAACGATTTAGCAAGAGGAGAACCGTACTAGTTTTTACAGGTAAGTTCCCAGCAGTTTGGTGAGGGCGCTGGGTGGAGGAAGGCGGGAGGACGCTGGGTGAAGGAGGGCGGTAGGACGCTAGGTGGAGAAGAAGAGGTCTGACGATAGGTGCATCTGGTGGGCGTCGTACATGGACACACCACGCCCACACGTTAACGTCTCACACATTCCGCCTCTAGCATACACACAGCTTATCGATACTATAAAGTCTAAGCCATGATGACTTTCTGCGCCTCCTTCAGAAGTGTTGGCTAGGTGTTGATGATAAACAATATAGATAGGGTGTTAACTGTGTGGAAGATGGTTGATAGGAGTGTGGAGTGAGGAGTGTGGAGTGAGGAGTGTGGAGGAGGAGATGTTGTCAGTGGCGGCGATCGAGGCACTCCACCCTGTCCCTGCTTCCCTCCGCCTCCCGTCTCAAGGGCACCTCCAACTGTCCTGTCTGTCTGTCTAGTGTTGTGATGCACTTCTCAACACCCCCTTCTTTAGTGACCCCCAGGCTGTTGCTGATCCTCCTTCTTCTTCCCCCTTTCCTTCTTCTTCCCCTTTTCCTTCTTCTCTCTTTCCTTCTCCATTGTCTCCATCCCTTCCTTTTACTGCTGTTTTCTTTACTCGCTGCTGCCGTTATTGTTCTTATTGTTTGTTGCTGTGGCGTGTTGTTCTTCAATACTGCTGGTAACCTAACCTAACCTACCTACCCTACCCTACCCTACCCTATTGTGTAGTGTAGAGAGTGTATGTGTAGTGTAGTGTACATAGTGTACCATGTGTAGTGTAGTGTACCATGTGTAGTGTAGATAGTGTACCATGTGTAGTGTAGTGGGAGCATATATTGTCGGTTTTAGATTCCAGACTACTCGACGATACACCTTTCAACTCCTTAACGTAACACGGGACTAATATACACACACTTACAGTTGGTTTAGTAAATATTGTTGTTTGGTTTACATACTGAAATACTGTGCTTTGTTTACCTGGCTTTAGATGGATGTAAATGATCTTGTTTACAGGTTGTTGTTTACAGAGTTGAAGATATACGCGGTATGTGTTTACTTGTAGTCATGGCAACTCATTACGTGTGTGTGTGTGTGTGTGTGTTTGATTCACCTCAGCAGCCACCCACACACGCCCACACGCCCCGACCTTGACATAGGGGCGTGGGGAGAGTGGGGGAGGGATGAGTGGGGAAGAGGGAGGAAGGTTGCCATGGGAGGATGACAAGTGAAGAAGATTATGCGCAGTGTTTATATGTGTGTGTGTGTGTTTATGTAAGTGTCTTGTGTGTGTATGTATTGTACGTCCTATGTGTTGATGATGCCGCGTCTCGTGTGTTAATGGTGAGTCATTGTAACAACAGATGACGTCATTAGGATTAGGCATTAGTGATGATGCTGTAATGCCCCCTAGTGCTGGCTGACTGGGTGATTACAGTGTTATGTGACTGTACTTGTCTTCTGTAACACACACACACACACACACACACACACACAGGAATATGGTAACTACAGTGATGATGAACTAAACTATAATGTGTATATTCATGAAATATCTCTCTCTCCTCTCTCTCTCTCTCTCTCTCTCATACCAGTACTAATGTTTATTTTCTTCATTCACAGGTGAGTTGTATAATGACCCGCTGACAATGAAGGAACTCAGGTGATATAAATTAGAATGCCTAACCTAACGCTAACCTGACCTATCCTAACGCTAACCTGACCTATCTAACGCTAACCTGACCTAACCTAACGCTAACCTGACCTAACCTAACGCTACTTGACCTGACCTAACGCTAACCTGACCTACAACGCTAACTGACCTATCTAACCTGGCCTAACCTAACCTAACCTGACCTAACCTAACGCTAACCTGACCTAACCTAACGCTAACCTGACCTGACCTAACGCTAACCTGACCTGACCTAACCTAACCTGACCTAACCTCGACTACCTGTACACTAGACCAACCTGATCAAATGTTATTATGTATATGCTAAAATGCTAGTTACCTGTACACCCTTTATGGAAGAATCAGCCTTCGTGTTAATAAAGAAAATTTAAAGAATGTAAAAAAAATGTTAAATTATAAGCTATACGAGAAGAGGAAATCTTAAGTTTCATAGTTAGGTTTAAAGGGTTGAATTACGAGTACGAATTGGTTGTTAAGGAGAGTGGTGGTAGTTATGTGGTTTACTGCTTCACGCCATCACGTGGGCGGCTGTGACTGACTGACTGACGACTGACTAATTGAGTGACGACTGGCTGGCTGACTGACGACTGACTGAATGACGACTGACTGACTGACTGACTGAATCCACGCCTTGTGTTGTGTATAACGTCTTTAGGAAGTTGCTGTTCAGGTATATACAGGTGAGGTAAATTACACACACACTAAAAGATGATAAATTAACGTAACAAAACACTAGACACACACAATACCACTTAACATAACTCCTAGGTTAGGTTAGGTTTAGGTTTAGTTTTAGGTTTAGGTTAGGTTTAGGTTAGGTTTAGGTTGGTTAGGTTTGGTTTGGTTTAGGTTAGGTTTAGGTTTTGGTTTAGGTTTGGTTTGGGTTTGGTTTAAGTGGGTTTAGGTTTAGTTTGGGTTAGGTTTAGGTTAGGTTTAAGGTGGTTTGGGTTTGGTTTAGGTTAGGTTTAGGTTAGGTTTTAGGTTTGGTTTAGGTTTGGTTTAAGTTAGGTTTAGGTTTGGTTTTAGGTTGGGTTTAGGTTAGGTTTAAGTTAGGTTTAGGTTTGGTTTAGGTTAGGTTTAGAGTTAGGTTTAGGTTAGGTTTAGGTTAGGTTTGGTTTGGTTTAGGTTTGGTTTTAGGTTTGGTTTAAGTTGGGTTTAGGTTTGGTTTAGGTTAGGTTTAGGTTAGGTTTAAGTTAGGTTTAGGTTTGGTTTAGGTTGGGTTTAGGTTCGGTTTAAGTTAGGTTTAAGTTTGGTTTAAGTTAGGTTAGTTTTTAAGTTAGGTTTAGGTTAGGTTTAGGTTAGGTTTGGGTTTGGTTTAGGTTTGGTTTAGGTTTGGTTTAAGTTAGGTTTAGGTTTGGTTTAGGTTAGGTTTAGGTTGGTTTAAGTTAGGTTTAGGTTTGGTTTAGGTTAGGTTTAGGTTAGGTTTAGGTTCGGTTTAAGTTAGGTTTAAGTTTGGTTTAAGTTAGGTTAAGTTAGGTTTAAGTTAGGTTTAGGTTAGGTTTGGTTGGGTTTAGGTTTGGTTTAGGTTTGGTTTGGTTTGGTTTTAAGTTAGGTTTAGGTTTGGTTTAGGTTAGGTTTAGGTTAGGTTTAAGTTAGGTTTAGGTTTGGTTTAGGTTAGGTTTAGGTTAGGTTTTAGGTTCGGTTTAAGTTAGGTTTAAGTTTGGTTAAGTTGGGTTTAAGTTAGGTTTAAGTTAGGTTTAAGTTAGGTTTAGGTTAGGTTTAGGTTTGGTTTAGGTTAGGTTTAGGTTAGGTTTAGGTTTGGTTTAGGTTAGGTTTAGTTTTGTGTATAGCTTCTCTCTCTCTCTTCTAGTCACTATTGTTCTTTGTTTGTTTTCACTTGTTACTCCTTGTATCCACCTGTGGGTCTCTCCTCCACGGTCTGTTTATTGGATGATTTAGGTCTCCAGTGGGTATTGTTTTGGTCTTGGCTTTTTTATTTGGCCTTTATTTGATTTTGGACTTTTTTTTTTGCACTTGTTTATTGCCTTGGCATTGGTCACAAATGCTCTACACACTCATCAGCACCAGTCCATCACCACCACTACCACCAGCACCACCACCCATCACCACGACCACCCATCACCACTACGACCACCACCCATCACCACTACCACCCATCACCAGTACCGACCACCACCCATCACCACTAGGACCACCACCCATCACCACTACCACGACCACCACCCATCACCACTACCACCCATCACCACTACCACCCATCACCACTACCACCACACACCACCCATTACCACGCCCACCCCTCACCCACTCGACCACCACCCATCACCACGACCACCCATCCAGTACACACCACCCATCACCACTACGACCACCACCCATCACCACTACCACGACCACCCATCACCACTACCACGACCACCACCTCGTCCCAACCACCATCGCCGTCGTCCCCGGCAGGTCGTGACTTCCTGGTATAAAGAGGTTGTTATCTTGTCGTCCCGTTGTCCCAGTAGTTACTGCCTAATGATGCACCAGCCACGTTTAATGGCCTTGTTAGCCACATCTTATGCAAATATATATTTATGGTGATCGCCCCCTTCTGGCCTGGGAGGGTGGTCGTGATGGTGTGGCTGTGTGATGCTATGATGGTAGTGTGGTGACTGTAGTAGGTAGTGTGGTGGTAGTGTGGTGACTGTGGTGGTAGTGTGGTGACTGTGGTGAGTGTGGCTGGTGAGGTAGTGTGGTGACTGTGTGTGGTGTGGTGACAGTGTGGTGTGACTGTATGGTGGTAGTGTGGTGACTGTGGTAGTGTGGTGACTGTGGTGGTAGTGTGGTGACTGTGGTGGTAGTGTGGTGACTGGTGGTAGTGTGGTGACTGGTGGTAGTGTGGTGACTGTGGTGGTAGTGTGGTGACTTGTGGTGAGTAGTGTGGTGACTGTGGTATATTCAGGTAGATCGTGTGTGTGTGTGTGTGTGTGTGTGTGTGTGTGTGTGTGTGTGTGTGTGTGTGTGTGTGTGTGTGTGTGTGTGTGTGTGTGTGTGTGTGTGTGTGTGTGTGTGTGTGTGTGTGTGTGTGTGTGTGTGTGTGTGTGTGTGTGTGTGTGTGTGTGTGTGTGTGTGTGTGTGTGTGTGTGTGTGTGTGTGTGTGTGTGTGTGTGTGTGTGTGTGTGTGTGTGTGTGTGTGTGTGTGTGTGTGTGTGTGGTGGTGTGTGGTGTGTGTGGTGTGGTGTGTGGTGGTGGTGGTGGTGTGGTGGTGGGTGGTGGTAGTGGGGTGTGTGGTGGTGTGTGGTGAATGTGGGTGTGTGGGTGGGTGGTGGGGTGTGGGGTGTGGGGTGTGGGGTAGTGTGGTGTGTGTGGTGGTGTGTGTGTGGTGGTGTGGTGTGTGTGGTGTGGTGTGTGTGGTGTGGTGGTGTGTGGTGGTGTGGTGTGTGTGTGTGTGTGTGTGTGTGTGTGTGTGTGTGTGTGTGTGTGTGTGTGTGTGTGTGTGTGTGTGTGTGTGTGTGTGTGTGTGTGTGTGTGTGTGTGTGTGTGTGTGTGTGTGTGTGTGTGTGTGTGTGTGTGTGTGTGTGTGTGTGTGTGTGTGTGTGTGTGTGTGTGTGTGTGTGTGTGTGTGTGTGTGTGTGTGTGTGTGTTAAGTAAAACCTGAAAGTTGTGTTATGGTGTTATGTGATCATTTGAAGTTCCTCCCCCCATCCTCCTCCCCATCCTCCCTCCCTTCTCACTCCCTTCCCCCCCTCCCCATCCACCCTCCCACTCCCCATCCTCCTCCTCCTCACCTCCCCACTCCCATCCTCCCTCCTCTCCTCCCTCCCACTCCCCATCCTCCCCTCCCCTCCTTGTTCTTTACAGCTGATGGTGACCACGATGATAAACTCGATCTGTATAGGTTAGGTTAGGTTAGGTTAGGTTAGGTTAGGTTAGGTTAGTGTTAGGTTAGTGTTAGGTTAGGTTAGGTTAGGTTAGGTTAGGTTAGGTTAGGTTAGGTGACGTATAGCGGGCAAGTGTTGAGTATGTGTGCGTGACGAGTGATATTAATGTGGGTGTGACGCTACTCCCAGCGTCACACAACCGTCACACAGCCGTAGTTCTTGAGGTGAGGAATCTAGTCTTCCTCTAGGTCTTTACCCACATCCGGAACCTAACCTAACCATTATCAAACACCATGCATAATTATCACAATACCTTATAATTATGTCACTTTGTATTGGTTGTTAGAGAGAGAGAGAGAGAGAGAGAGAGAGAGAGAGAGAGAGAGAGAGAGAGAGAGAGAGATATCTTCTCCCTCACTGTACATTCTATACAAATCCATTTCTTCCCTCACCATATAGAGGCCAGTGTTGTTTGGTCTCGTTCCTCGTCCAGTTAAAACGCGAGACTCTGATCATTGTCCTCGTTAGCATTGTTTTCCTCCTCATTATTTGTCTTGGTCGTTAGTTGTCGTTGTTATCATTGTTATTGTTGTCGTTGTTATCATTGTTATTGTTGTTGTTATCTTTATTTGTATTGGTGTTATTTTCATTATTATTGTTTTTTCATTTTTTCTTGTTATTGTTATTGTTGTTATGTGGACTGTTATTGTTGTCTTTGTCGTTACTGTTGTTGTTATTGTTGTTATCGTCTTATCATCCGGTTAAAACGATCAATAACATCCGGTAATAACACTCACAAATAACAAGACCAGATTTATTTCCGTGTCATGGCGAGGAGGTGTTTGAACCCTCTCTTATATACATATCGGGGTCAATAGAGAACCAATCATAACTGGGCTTCTCGGACATAAACCCCGTTCATTGGCTGAGATTTTATGCTATACTACCTCAGGTGATCACAGGTTAATTATCCCATGTTTGTTATAGAGTGGTACATACACACACACGCACACACACACACGCCACAACACTAACTCAGGTTTATAACATATCGTAATGAGTGTGTGGCCGCGAGGGGGTGGTGCGGGGGGGGGGGCGTTATGGCCTGAATGGGTCTCTGCCTCCTGTCCACTCCATGAGGATGATGATGGAATGTAAGTTCACTTGCAGGTGTGTTTTACAGGTGTGCTATTCAGGTATGGCGTGGAAGTGTGTGTGTGTGTGTGTGTGTGTGTGTGTGTGTGTGTGTGTGTGTGTGTGTGTTCAGGGTCATTTGGTGGACTTGTGTGAAGTGCACAAGTGTGATTCCTGTGTGTGTGTGTGTGTGTGTGTTTGGGATCAATAACATAAGTACCAGAAACATTTACAATAACTGCACACACACACACACACACACACACACACACACACACTCTAAAAGGTCGATGGGAGAAGCGGGGACTGAATTGATATATTACTGTACTTCCCGACAGGCTTTCCCACACGCGCGTGTGTGTGTGTGTGTGTGTGTGTGTCTGGGGGAGGGGGGGGGTACAGGAGACGATGGATGATACGGAATACACCCGCTGTAACCACCAAGACCTGAGAGTTTCGCTACATTATGTATTCTGTTCAGGTGAGCCTCGGGATTATATGAGCCACAGCTACTCCTGAGGATTACTGTGGACGGATTTCTCCTTTGTTAAGCCAACCTGATGCTGTTCTTGAAGAGGGTGCCAACTGACCGTTCCCGCCATGTGACGTCAACAGGCCTCCATGGTTGGCATTCTTGGAGCCGCTAACAGACGCGCTGTGAATGGCATTTTTGGGATTCATTTAATGTTTTTCAGCGATATTTAGTGATAATCGAGTGTGGAAATTTGTTTACGTGAAGTTTGTAATTATAACGTACTGAGGTTTACAGGTTTAGTTTTATTTATTAATATAAACTAGTATATCCGATCAGAATATATCCAATGTAAGTATATTTAGTATGTGTAGTAGGAAAGTGTATTCAAGACAAGTGTGGTATAATGCGTATTTAAACTACTGAATTTATATTGTTGTTTTAAGACAGTTGAATTATCGAACACAAACACTTACGTTACCTGGATATCTCACCTGTCGTCACCTGGCCGCGGTCTAATAATCAGAGTGTGGTGGCCTTCCAGGTTTCCAGGCGGCAAGTTTGAACCAGAGAGCGTAGTGTCAGTATAGTCTGAGTCGCGCTGCTGGAAAGGTCTCTAAAGGGACTCTCGTGTGCGCCTTGTTCACTATAGTTAGCAGTTTATGTCCGTATGTTTGATTATATTGCCTAAGAGTTTTAATTGATCGCGAGAATGTGGTTTACTAATTGAAACAGTAATATGTGAAAAATCGCAACTGGAAACGTTTTTTTGCCGGGCAGTGCTAAGATGATTCCCCCGTGAGTGCGATGATCTGACGCTCCAGTGAACCTACGGAAATTACCTGAAGCTTAATGAGGAAATAAACTTAATAACAGCTTAATATTACCACCTAACAGCGGCCGCAACATAACCATCACACCATATATTGAAGAATTACAACCGCGAGGAATGGATGAAATTTACTGAGTGTTGTGGAAAGTTGTGTCTTTAGTTGTGGCGGTACCCTCGAGCCGGGCTGGTGTGTGTCTAGCTAGCAGCAGGTAGTGACGGGTACTGTGGTGATGGTCCTCTACCACACTACAACCACACACTCTTCATCCCTTCATCCTACCACACAACGGTTGTATGTTGAAGAGAATCAGGAAGATATTGGTAAGTCAACCGGTTGTATTATTAATATTACAACCGGTGTTATTGTTTACTTGTTATGAACCTTTACGGGATATTAAGTAAAGATTTAATGTAATTCTCAAATAAAAAGGAAAAGTGGTAAACAAGTGGGCCAGAGGAGCCATCTTTACCTAGATCTGGGTCAAGTATTATTACTGTAACAACACTTGTACACACACACACACACACACACACACACACACACACACACACATACACACATAAGAGAAGCCTGGTAAACATCGGTATAGTGTCAGCCACCAGAAGTGTTGACGCGTGTTTGTGGTTCCGGCAATTTTCGAGGAATATTTGCTGACGTATGAAGACTTACGGGAGTCCTTGAAGATGACTGTTGTAACTACCAGTGCACGTGGAGGGGCGTCATACTAACTTGTGTACACATTTTAGAGTAACCAGAAGAATTACACACACACACACACACAAACACACACATGGTCTACAGATCACGACAATATTCCGGCAGTGTTGGACCAAGAGAACATTTTTACATACATATAAAATCCACTTACATCTTATATAAAGGCGATACGTGCCAGTAATGCCTCTTAACACAGGCCAGTAGAGGCATCAGTGTGCTGCGTTAGGCTCCCACGGCTACACGTCATCACTTGGTTATTAATAAAAGATAAATATATTATTCGTTTCCCTTCCCAAGAGAGAGAGAGGCGGTGAGGTGGACCACTTGTAGTACGAACACGACTTGTTTGCGTGAGTCATGGCTCCCTCTCTCCCTCCCTCTCTCTCCCTCCCTCTCAGCAGTTATTTCTAGTCTCGTCTCCTACTGTATTTTTGTCAGTGCTTCTGGTTTTTCGTATTGATTTATTATTAATGTGATTATTGTTCTTGTTGTATTATTCATTTATTTTGTGTGTTATAACTCTTGGTGTGTGTGAGAGCCTTCCACTACCCCGCCCATCACCTCACCTCCCGTTATCCTGGGAAGTGAGTCTGGTTCTGGACTCTTAAAAACAAAATAAACAAAACCCCTTATGTGTATTTATCGAGAAGGTCATCCATAGAGCCGCTGGTGGTGTCGATGAATTAGAAAGCGTGTTGGAAGAAATCATGTGCAGTCGACATAGATTCAGTCGAGTAGCTAAAATACTCGACCTGCCTGAGGTGTCATTAGCCAGGTGCTCCATTATGATACAATCTGGCAGAATACTCGTTAATCTTTTTACTGAACAGCACCAGAGTTACTGATTGACAAGACGACTAAAAATTAATCAGATGGGCGTAGAGAAGTGTTGTTAGGTTAGCATCGGAGATCAGGAACTCGGTAAAGTCCCTCGTGGGTGAATCATTGAGGCTCAGGTGTGAGGATGGGGCCAAGACCAGGTATATACACATACACACACGCGCGCCAGGTGTTTCTTGGACTACTGCTGCAGGTGTGTGGTTCTTCAGCGTCAAATTGCCTGGTGTTAGTGCACAGGTTTGCTCTTCACTCCATCACCACCACTACTGCACAACTCTTCTCTTCTCTCGCGTGAAAACAAAACTACACTACAGACATTCCATCCAATCACTTGGCAGCAGTACCTCCTGGCCGGCTGATGACGCTAGTACAAAGTTAATGGTCGTCTTCTCAGGCTTCTCGATTATATATATATTTTTTACGCTGATTTTACTTAACGTGTTCTGTCTGATCGTCACTTGTCTTTCCACTTTCATGACGACCTATTTACACAGTTGCTCAGGTGTGAAAGAAGGTGTTGATTCTGCTCTGTTGATTCTACTCACTGCCTCAAGTTACCCCCTGCAGCGGACCCGGCCACACACACACACACACACACACACCTCGTTGGATATCCCTTGGGCCATCTTACTGCCCCACGCCACCACTCCCACTCCCCCACTCATACTCCCACCCACACCCCCACTCCCACCCATATATTTTATAACTCCACGGCTCCCTTTGAAGGCTGAGATTATCGTCCCCATTGCACTAAGCACCACGTTGAGATAGTACTCCTATTCCCCACGCCTAACCTAACCTAACCTCCACAAAGAAGCGTGAGCCTGGCTGAAGGTTCTATCTATCAGAAAGCCAGGTCACTCGGGTCACCCCCACCCTGAGCCGCTTCTTCCCGTAAACCTCTTTTCCACAGTGACTAGTAAGCCAGTCCTCAATACACGACTGGCCACGTCACCCCGTCACTGTCTGGTCACTGCTCCCGGGATGAATCTTTACTGTCATCATACGTTTGTCAGGTGACTAGAATAATATTAGTCCTGGGTTTCTAGGTCTTGAGCCTTGTCCAAAGCGGTGTCCGTCGGCCCGTAGGCAGATACTTGGCCTCCACACTGACCGCGGGACAGTGTGTGTGTGTTCAAGTATATGTGTGTGTATAAGTGTAACAATAATGATAATAATTAACGGTTTATTGAAAGAGCATGGCAGCCAGAAGGTTAATAATATACAGTTACATAATTAGGGAACGGGTCACCTGATTGACAACTAATATACAAGTAACATAAGTGATATAAATATGATATATAATAACTAGGTGGGGAGAAAGTCATACTATAGGGCATTTCAACATAGTGAAAGTGCAAAAGGGTTAGATTGGCTGGGAATAAACACACTGGTTGATTACGAGTTGTTGATAATTTTTACAGTGGTTGAGACTGGGCTGTTCTTATAGTGATCAGTTCGTGCTCGTATGGGCTGGATGCGGTTGTGGTGTCGAACAGCAATTAGCGGTGTGTGAGAGAGCTTGCAAGGAAGAATTTGAAGAGAGGGAAGGAGAAGAAGAGGATGTGGGATAAGACAAATAGACAGAAGAGAGACAAATAGCAGAGTAAAGAGAATCGAGGGAGAGAGAAGGAAGGAAACGAGATAACCAGTGAGAAAGAAAGAGTGAGTGAGAAGATAAGTGAACAACAGCGAGAGAAAGCAAGAAAAATTATCATAATACCCAGAACGAAGTAAGAGAGAGACGTAAAGGTGATAACGAAAGAGAATGAATGTCAAGGTGAGATGAGAATTACCGATCAATAGTGACTTCAGAAGTGAGTCAGTGTTTTGAAGGTCAGCCTGCTGGTGATAGTGGTAGTGATGATGGTGGTAGTACTGGTGGTGATAGTGGTAATGAAGATGGTGTTATGGTGATGATGGTGGTAGTACTGGTGGTGATAGTGGTAGTGAAGATGGTGTTATGGTGATGATGGTGGTAGTACTGGTGGTGATAGTGGTAGTGAAGATGGTGTTATGGTGATGATGGTGGTAGTACTGGTGGTGATAGTGGTAGTGAAGATGGTGTTATGGTGATGATGGTGGTAGTACTGGTGGTGATAGTTGTGGTAATGCAGATGGTGTTATGATGGTGATGATGGTGGTGATAGTAGTAATACACACCTGTCTCACCTAAATGAACTTAATTTAAGATGACAAAACACACAACTCCTCACCTGTAAAGAGTTAATAGAAGATGAACTCCACAATTACTACTTCCGGGTTGGTTGTACTTCCCGGTGTGGTGAGCAGGTGTAGCGGTAATACGGTACACTAGGTGAATATAGTGTGTTATATAATGAGTGATATGGTGTGTTACTATGTGGGAGGGGGTGGGTGGTGGGGAGGGAGAGACAGTGTAGTGAGGCTGACCACTGTAAACCTTAGAGCTGGGTCACACATACACACTTGTATCATACTCCTATACGGTGTAATGGCGCTGAGAGACTGTTAGTAAATGTAAGTAAGTAAGTGAGATAGAGAAAGAAAGTAAGTAAGAGGTGTTTGTTTCATTATATTATGAATGGGCTGAAGTGTCCAAATATCAACCCTTCTTCCCTTCCTCTTCTACTTCCTCCTCTTTTTCCCTCTTCCTTCCTCCTCTTTCTCCCTCTTCCTTCCTCCTCTTTCTCCCTCTTCCTTCCTCCTCCTCCTCCACCTTATCGACCAGTTAGGAAGAGATTGACACTCAGACATCCCGAGTATCGATCCACTCTAGCAATAACTAGAATCCCCCCCCCCCACCATCACCCCTCACCCCCACCACACTACCTTCAACACCTGTATGGATAGTGGGTGACAGTAAGGATGAGGGAGGGGTCAGGGGGACGTGTTTGGTGGGGGTGGAGGGGTCAGGGGGACATGTTTGGTGGAGGGGTCAGGGGGCTGTGTATGTGGGTGGAGGGGTCAGGGGATGTATTTGGTGGAGGGAGGGGTCAGTGTGAGGGGTGGAGTGGAGGGGACGTGTTTGGTGGGAGGGGAGGGTGGGGGATGTGGGTTGGTGGAGGGGTCAGGGACAGCTTGGTGGAGGGTCAGGGGATGTGTTTGGTGGAGGAGGGCCAGGGGATGTGTTTGGTGGGGGGTGAGGTCAGGGGACGGTATGGTGGGAGTGGAGGGTCAGGGGGACGTGTTTGGTGGAGTGGAGGGGTCAGGGGGACGTGTTTGGTGGAGTGGAGGGGTCAGGGGGACGAGCACGGTAGGAGTAAGGGGGGCCAATGAATGGAATCGATCCTGGACATATATTCACGTTCGTTTGTGTACCATTAACCGCACCCTCGACCCACGGTACAGGTACGGCTGGAAGAGACGGTACAGGGGACACCATGTACGGGGAACACAGCAGTTAGTGTTACGTGTCTATATTGGAGACTCGACGTAACACAGGATAATACCCTCACTGATGACGGTACATCACCTTGATTGCACCAGTAAGGAACACATAACAGACACGCAAACACGCTCATGCACGTCTTTCACACACACACACACACACACACAGAGGAAGTAACACTCTACCTCACGTTAAGGTTCTTGCACATACTGGTAAAAAAATCATTTCAGGTTTTGTCTCATTTACCTGTTTCTTTACGGTTAAATATATAATAAACTCGGATGTGGAAAAATAGTCTGATTAACCATAAAAATTAAAATTGGTTTATACTTAACTGTTTTATATATGTTAAAACAAACTTAAAACTGTTAAAATAATGATAATGTTAATTTTCTAGTGACTGTTTTAACACTTAGTAAATAATAATAGTAATTTAACTCAAAGGTTCAAGGTGGAAAAGATCATTATACATTGACTATTGACAGATGGAGGTGAGGAGTGTATGATAACAATAGAGGCTTTGTTTACACCTGAGGGAGCGTCAACATCCACCTGGCGTATCTACCCCCTCCCCCATACCGGCCATTCACCCTGTACACACACACACACACTGTACGTTACTCCCCTCTCTGACCGAAATGACTTGCTCTAATACCTCTCATCTTTGTCCCTACGTCACACACACAAGAGTTCCTTTACTCACCTTACACGGCAATTAATTAACCTCCACAGGTATACCAGGTTAACGCCCGAATGAGTGAGAATAAATTAGTCGAAAATTTCTTTCTCTGTCACACATACACAGACACACAGACAGACAGACACAGACAGACAGACACAGACACACACACAGACAGACAGACACAGACAAACAGACACAGACAGACAGACACAGACAGACAGACAGACACAGACAGACAGACAGACACAGACACACACACAGACAGACAGACACATACACACAGACAGACAGACACATACACAGTCACATTGTATACTGTAAATAAGCCCATAATAGTATTTCCTAAACACATATTTACTGTTTATTTACGATTACCAATTATCATATAGGTCGTCTGGCATTAAGAGGAAGAAGAAATTTGATAAAGATGGGAATTAGAGGTAAATAGAAAAGAGAGAGAGAGAGAGACCAGAGAATTTTTAAAAGTACAATTTATTAATGTATTTTCCACCTGTAACGCACCTGTAATACACCTGTAACGCACCTGTAATACACATTTAACACACCTGTAATATACCTGTAACATACCTGTAACACACCTGTAACATCAACATTACATAAAGTCCTGTAGTCTCACCATCACGGGAGGGCCAGTGACCTTAGTGTTCCGCTACTGAGGTAATCGTAGGTGATTTATGACTTTTTTCACTATAAATTGCTACTGGGGTTCCTTTCCTGAGCGGGTGTTACGTGTTTTTGGGATCAGGAACATTGTCTTCAGTGGTGGTGGTTGTGTTGCGTGATGGTAGTGGTGTTATGTAATGGTAGTGTTATGCGGTGATGGTGGTGTTACGTGGTGTTATGCGGTGATGGTGGTGTTACGTGGTGTTATGCGGTGATGGTGGTGTTACGTGGTGTTATGTTATCGCTGTATTAGGTGGTCTAACTTAACCTAATCCCCAGGTGGAATAAGCTAAGGTGTCTAATCTTCAGGTGATCTAATTATCTTAAAAAACCTTGAGAATAAAATAAATTTCTCATTATATACAAAACTTAAAATTAATCCGTATTGTATTACTGTATTGAGTGTGGGAGGTTTAAATGACTCTTGCGTATTGTTATAAATGATACGGGATTTTTTTTTTCAATTAATGTTTAATCTCCTGAAGTGTGACTCACCTGTGTGTGTGTGTGTGTGCGCGTGTGTGCGTGTAGCCGTAATTACCTGGAGTGAACTACCTTGTGTAACGACCCTAAAACCTCGTGGTAATTGTCTTTTCGACCTCAAGTTGTGAGCAAATATTAATTGATGTGTGAGTGTGCTGAAAATATCGTCTAAGACTCACAGCATCGTACTCAAGGGGTTGTGTCATTGTACTCAAGGAGTTAAACTCGCCATACTCAAATATAATGATATAACCTCTTGAGTACGATAATATTACCCATTGAGTACGATGACAACACCTTGAGTACTATGACATAACCCTTTGAGTACGATGACAACACCTTGAGTACTATGTCATAACCCTTTGAGTACGATAACAACCACTTGAGTACGATTCCAGGTGTAAATAAATAATCGGAGTTAATCACTCTATCTTGTTCTTGAAGTCGTCACGTGGAAACCTCCGGCAAAAAGTCGTATCTTGTGGTCACTGGGTCGTCCATATTGATCAGAGAGAGAGAGAGAGAGAGAGAGAGAGAATAACCATCAACAAATACGTAGAGAGAGAGAGAAGATAACTAAACAGAAGAGGAGGAGGAAGAAGAGTGAATGGAGGGATGTGTTGGGTGGCGGTGGGAGAGGACCTGGGTGTGGTGGTGGTGGTGGTAGGGCGTGGCGGTGTGTGGTGGGAGAGGACCTGGGTGTGTGGTGGTGGTGGTGGTAGGGGTCGTGGCGGTGTGTGGTGGTGGTGGTAGGGGTCGTGGCGGTGTGTGGTGGAGGTTATAGGCAGCCAGGTGTGTGTGTGTGAGTCATGGGTCAGCGAGACTTGCATCATCAGGGTACACAACAGGTAGGTCACACCCAGGGGTACAAGACGTCCATACTGGGGAGCCTTTGGGTACTGTCATGGGGATGAAAGCTACGAGTATCAGCTAGAGAATGAAAGTTGGATATGACGAAGAAAAAGAAGATTTGAGAGAAAGCTTAAAAGAAGTGATGTATTATATGGTGATAGAGGGAACAAGCTGTGGTGGCTGAGAGGGAACAAGCTGGTGGTGGCTGAGAGGGAACAAGCTGGTGGTGGCTGAGAGGGAACAAGCTGGTGGTGGCTGAGACTGGTGTGTGGTGCAAGAGAGGGTGTGCTAAGCTTGATCACCAGATGGGGTGGTGGCATTAAGGGCGTGTTGGCCTCATGTGGCACCCAGGTATCAGGTGTGGCACTCCTCACTGATAAATTATATGGGTGTGTGAGAAGGCCTGATGATGGTGTGGGAATGAAGAGGGAAGGTTGTGAAGGGTGTTGGCGAGGCGTGCAGGTGTGTGTGTGTGTCCTGTGCACGACCAGACAGTCTCAATATTGACCCAGCCTCCACTGTACAGGGTAACGCCCCCCTTACCACCATCATTAACAACTTCCTCGTCATTAACCTCAACTATCACCTTCACCAATAGCATCGTCAGTTTTAATTTCACCATCGTTAACTTATCACCATTCCACTACAGTTCACCATTAACATCAACTGCGGCTTAACCTCACGCCACTGTTAGCACCACCTCCAAAGAACCAGTGACCACTTCACCACACACTCGCCCCAGTCACAAAGCAATCCACCACCTGTAGTTAATTTGGTACTGACACAACACTTGATCTATCACGGCAACAAGTAATCAGAGGGACTCACACTGACTTACCCCACACCATGAGAACCTCGACACGATCTATTAGCACGTACAATTAACAGTAAATTACTTTTCCAACTGTAGTCACCGTCTAACATAAACTTGATAAACTTGGTCTTTTCCGTTTAACAAGACAATGATTATGAACGCGAGTACTGTTATTCTATCGTACTCGGAGAGCTTTATACACGTGTTGTACTCGGCCGATTAATCCAAAAATCCGACACGACTTCCACTTAAGCTTCCTTCTAGTCCCACTTAATCTTCCTCCCAGTCCCACTTATTCCCTCTTAGTCCCAAGATGGCGTCCAAAGAGATAGGGCCGTGTTAAATTTGATCTTGTGGTGAAGAAGCCGCAGTCACTGACATCCTCCCTCTCTCCCTCCCTCCCTGTGTTACCTGACCGGCCACGTTTGTGTGTGTGTGCGTGTGTGTGTGTGTGTGTGTGTGTGATTCCCTTTGATAGACACGTCGATGCTCTCCGTCCCTCCTTCCTTCTTTCCCTTCCCACTCTCACCATTCATCCTCTATCCCTCCCCATCCTTCCCTCTCCCCTTTCTGCTCTTTCTTGTTCTCTCCTTTTCTTCTCCTTCCTCATTTCAAATCTCTCTCACTCTGTCTCTCTCCAACTCTGGTCAAGGTCCACCTTGAAATGTATCTTTCTTTACACTTAGATCGAGGTCATCCTTTAATTCACCTCACACTCACGTCAGGCCCCACCTTGTACTACCCCTCTCCTCACACTCAGTTCGAGATCTACCTTGAACCTCCCTCTTCTCAAACTTGGGTCGAGGAGCAGGCCAGTGTCCCTCGTATTTACTTCTCGCCTGTGTTATAAATTAATTAATTCTTCAACCTGTAAAACTACTTCACCCTCGACTCCCTCCGGTGAGTGAACGTCAGTCGGGAACTTCTGCTTGCAATTACTTCCAACAGTCTTATAGATGAACGGACAGACTAATTTCCTGTTAGTAATTTAGGTTCACATGAAGATTAGACATCCCAGCGTATTTCACCTAACCTAACCTAACCTAACCCTCCACCCAGACAGTGTTATACTAGTTATTCTAACATTCAGGTGAAATAAGCTTGGGGTTCTAATCTACAGGTGAGCCTTAATTAACCTTCTAAGAGTCATTAGAGAGAGAGAGAGAGGCGAAATACGTACAATAAATATATGAACAAGAATAAAAGTGGATCATGTTCTTATTGCGTCATTGTGTTCTTACTGCGTCATATACTGCACCGCCACCTCACCTTATTGTTATCATTACAGTCTGAATTACCTATGTATTACGCTATAGAGAATAACCAATCATAAGAGGTGTCGGAGTTCTCTAACTTCTCTCTTCTGGTTCATGTTTACAGTCCTCTTCTCTATACCTCATATTACCTTTCCCCCCTTATCTTTTCCTTCCTTCTCTCTCCCCATCTTGCCCCCTTCCTTCTCCTCCCATCTGTCCACTCCTTCTCCCCCCTCCTCTCCCCCCCATCCATCCCATCCCTCCGTGTACTACATGGGAGAGGGACCTTCAATTAAAGTGCATGTCAAGGTATTTTGATTACCATAGGAACTAATCGTTTCCCTTTAACCCTCTCTACCCCAGTCTCTCCCCCTACCCTCCACCTCTCACCACCCATCCTCTCCCCCTACCCACCCATCCTCTCCCCTCCAGCCTTTTCCCTAACCCTCCTACCCTCCCCCGCACCTCTTAGCAGCTAGCCAGTAGGTAGTCAGCGTTCCTCATTCCCTCCCTCCATCTTCATTTCCACTCCGGCATCCTCGTAGTGGGTTTCTTACTTTCACCTCCTCCTCCTCCTCTCTTCGTCTCCTCCTCCTCCTCCTCCTCCTCCTCCTCCTCCTCCTCTTCGTCTCCTCCTCCTCCTCCTCCTCCTCCTCC
The DNA here is from genome assembly GCF_018991925.1 of Homarus americanus. Lineage (NCBI taxonomy): Eukaryota > Metazoa > Arthropoda > Malacostraca > Decapoda > Nephropidae > Homarus > Homarus americanus. The sequence goes on from NW_024750770.1 coordinate 241,776, forward strand.
TCTTCGTCTCCTCCTCCTCCTCCTCCTCCTCCTCCTCTTCGTCTCCTCCTCCTCCTCCTCCTCCTCCTCCTCCTCTTCCCTCTGGCCTGGCCCCGAGAGTCGCGCCTCGTCTTGGCATCTGCTGCTTGGAATGTTTCATCTCCTGTGTTATATGTTGTGTGATCCTGTCCTGTCCCTGACCCTACCCCTTACCTGCCCTCTGACCCTACCCTTACCCGTCCCTTATCCACGCGCACCCAACCCTCTCAAATCCATATCCACCCAACGATCATCCACCCAATATGTACCCATGACACACTCCCTACCTACCCACATACCCAGCTGACTTTCCCCGCCTGCCCTGCCCACCTTACCCACGCCTGCCTGCCCACCCACCCAGCTGACTTTACCCACGCCTGCCCACCCTCCACGCCTGCCCTGCCCACCTTACCCACACACACCCAGCCGACACCCACGCCTGCCCTGCCCACCTTACCCACACCCAGCTGACTTTACCCACGCCTGCCCTGCCTGCCTACCCACGCCTGCTCTGCACCTTACCCCACACCGTTACCCCGCCCCACTCTCTGGCCAACCAGGTTTATCTTTTATAAAAGTGCTGCTTGCCTTTCTCCTCACTCGCCATTGTCCTTTACTGCACGGTTTGGGGTGGGGGCAGCCTTGTTCTTGTTGTTCTTTTTCTTATTTTCTCGTTATTTTTCTTGTTGTTGTTGTTGTTGTTCTTATTGTTCTTGTTCTTATTGTTCTTGTTCCTATTCCTCCTCCTCCAGTAGCGCCTCCCTCACTAGTCGTGTCCACCTCACCAGCGGGGCGCCCCCACTCAGGTATTACCACTCACTTTTGGACACCGGAGGTAATAGATATATTTTATTCAATATCGTCATAGAACATTAATTCAGAATCTATACCGTATAGTAGAGTGCAGATGTACAGTACTTAGGCAGTATAAGAACATAAGAAAATAAGGAGTCTGCAATAGGCCGGTTGGTCTGTGCATGGCAGCTCCTGTCGAGTTACTACCACTCTCTATCATACAGTGTACCTAGACAGTATACAGTGTCCTGGACTATACAGTGTACCTAGACAGTATACAGTGTACCTAGACAGTATACAGTGTACGAAGTGTACCTAGACAGTATACAATGTACCTAGACACTGCAGGTATACAAACAATGGTAAACAGTAAGTCAGTTGGGTCAAGGATAAGTTAACAAAGGCATCAGTCGAGTATTTCCTCTCCTTGTGATGTGTTTGTTGTCCCACACTCTACTGGTAACTGTCTTCACGTTTAGAGATAATTATACATTTCTTCTTTTCTATTACCTGATTTTCCTTCCTTCACCTCAACTCACTTCAGCTTACCTCCACCTCACCTCAACTCACTTCAGCTTACCTCCACCTCACCTCAACTCACTTCAGCTTACCTCCACCTCACCTCAACTCACCTCATTCTCTTATCTCATTCCTTATATGGTAGTTAATGATTAGGTCCTGTCATACCTTTCCCTCCTCTTTACCCCCTCCTCCCCTCCCTCCCCCTTTCTCTCTCTTCTCATTCGCCACATATATAGCTGGTCAGGGATGAGGGTAGAGGTTGTATTGGAGGTCATCTTTTAATTAGTGGTAGCGGTGGGGGTCAGCAGCAGCAGTTGTTGCGATGGCCGCTTGGTCTGCCCGCCAGTACCCCTCCCCGCCAGCACCCCCTCCCCGCCAGCATCCTCCCTCCAGTACTCCCTGTACTCCTCTCCCCTGTATCCTCCCCACCCCTTTCTCTTGGTCCCAGGGGCGTCAGTAGAACCCAGGACAGTTATTTCCTCCTGAAGGATTGGCGGGGGCCTCCAGTTCGGGGAGGTCAGCTGGAGGTCAGTGTGTGTGTGTGTCTGGCGGACTACAAACACCCTGAGGAACAGACCCAATATGGCTACTCCTCCTGCAGATGTCTAGGTGTTTCAGATGTCTTGGTGTTTCAGATGTCTAAGTGTTCAGGTGTCTAATGTCTAGGTGTTCAGGTGTCTCGGTGTCTAAGTGTTCATATGTCTAGGTGCCCAGGCGTCTAGGTAAGGTTAGATAAGGTTAGGTTAGGTTTAGCATAAGTTAATTAGTCATCAGGTGAAATAAGCTAGGGTGTCTAATCTTCAGGTGATCCGTCGTCTTGAGTTAACTCACTTATTGACACCGATAAAACCTTCAACATTGCATATTATTTTTGTTTATTTATGGTTACGCGTATGGGTTAGGTTAGGCTGTAGGAATAGGTTAACAGTGGCGATGATGTGGATGGTGTGTGTGTCAGGCTAGTGTTTATACTGTATAAATGATTGTCAGGTGTCCCTCCTCTCCCCTTACCACTTACCTTCCTTCCCTTACCCCTCAGCACCTCCCTCCCATCCTCCATCCTGCCCTCAGTCCTCGCCCCGCCAGCCCGCCCAGGCCTGACCTCCATCGTGTAGCCCAAGATGATGCTCAGCCCTTTACGTGAGTGCGAATTAAAAATAAATAAAGAGACAATAAAGTAAACTACTGATATGTAATGATAGTGACCATCAGTTTAACTCAGGTTGTTGAGGAAGAAGAAAAAAGAATTGCTTATGAAAGGTTTTATTTTTATTTTTTTTTTTATAATTGTATGAGAGGAAAGGCCATAATTTGGAGTGGATGTTATCGCTAAATGAGGTGTTGGTGGAGATAGTGAGGGGTTGTAGCGGGCCAGTTTGAACAAGGTCACCACACCAACTGAGGATTATACTTGGCCAGTCAGTGAGTGGCTCGTCTCGCCTCCAGCTGAAGAACTGTGCAGGTTTTCTCTCCCACTTGGGAGTCGCCGGAGAAAAACACGACCAGGAGTCGAGGTCAAGACAGGTGTGTCGCCGGTCGTGTTGAGGACGACTACTCGGTTCAATGTACACGACCTGCTGCTGCTGAGGACGACCCCCCTCAGTTGCTACATTAGTCAAGTGTTTACATACATAATTGTGCCCGTCTCGCCGTTTTACAATGATTGTTATATAGTTTACCCTTTGTTTACGGGTTCATCTTGAAAATAAAATCGTCTGGCATAAACCAAATAAAATACTAAAGTACCGTCTCTGTAGTGAAGATGTTAGAGAATATTTTTGGTGCGTTAGTCAATATTTACAGTTATAAGTTTCATTCATTCCTAAAGACTGAACCATTACGGGACATGGTCAGCTTGGTCTGTATAAAAACTCTTAACACCTCCTGATACTGTGAGGAGAAGTTGTCAGTGAGGGGAATACCAGGCAGAGTAGACTGTTAATGCTGTAGGTGGTCTAGACGCCTTCAGTAGTGTGTGTGTGTGTGTAATGACCAGCGAGGTAAGTGGAGCGTCACTAGCTACCGTATACACATCATGACACCACGCGTCCATACCAATCATTCCTCACTCACTCACTCCGGCACAGGACGTCACGTGATGTATCGAAATGTTTGTTTTAGGTATAAAATCTCAGCTGCTGGACGTCAATAGTCTGTCCATAATGTAGAGCTGTTTTATCCACGTCGACTTCCTCATGTGTAGCGCCGGTGGTTCACACACACACACACACACACACACCGTCAACATGTGCAGGGTTCCACACCGACAACATGTGCAGGGTTCCCACACACCGACAACATGTGCAGGGTTCCCACACACCGTCAACATGTGCAGGGTTCCCCACACCGTCAACATGTGCAGGGTTCCCACACACCACACAACCTCACATAACACACAACACTTACACTAAACGTTTGCTCGTATGGTGATCGCAGGACAACCAGGCAAGTGAACACGGTAGTGAGGGGAAGGACGCCTTCCCCGCCTCAGTGTATGTCCAATCAAGACCTTTCTAACGTCACGCAGTCAGAGCCGCGCCCAAATCTTGTGATGATTTCGACAAAGAATTATTGTGTCAATCATCAGTCAAATGTGTCGTCATTGTTACGATTTATGAGTTGGCGATGACTGGTGTGTGGGTGAGCGAGTGTACGTGTGGGTGTTAACGTGTGTGGGTGTGTGTACGTGATTTAAACACTTCATCATGTATAGTGTAGGTGTTTCACGAGAGACGTCTTATAAACACCATAGGGACAACACCAAGATCAGTATGTCAGTTCGTCATTGATGGAGTACAGGGCAGCCCCAGACATACGAGGTTAGGTTAGGTTAGGTTAGTTAGTTAGTGCTTTCCTTAGAGTAGGTTATATTAGGATAGGTTTGATTTGATGTAACATACGCTCAGAAAATTAACACTTATGTATTTATTATTTACTTTGAGAATGTGTATGAATATGTATATGTATATTACGTAACAGTGAGTATGTTGAATGTTTGTTTGGCGTAAATCATTTAATAGAATGTTATGTAAATCTAATGTTTATATTTTTCTCTATTTTCAGGTAAGTGACCACACCTGTGAAACTTAGCAGGTAATGGAGAGAGAGGCACTCTGGTTTAACAGTTAAACTTTCTACTTTGTCTCGCCATAATTAAGAAATATTAGTTGAATTTTTCCACCAACAAGCCTCGTCTTACACCTGGATAATTAACACAAGGTAAAGGTAATTATTGTTTGTCAGTATTAACCTAATTGCTCTCATAGGGAAAATAAAGGTGATTTCTGAGTCATTTCATTTTTTTTTTTTGTGTGTTTTTTAAGGAAAGAATTTTAGATAAGATATAGGAAGTTTCGCTGATTTACTGATGTTAGTAAAGTCGCGTGATGTAAGTAAGTCTTGTTTAAACAGTCATGATAGTTTAGATGGAAAAATCAGAAACAACTTATATCCGGGTTTGTGTGGCAAGTTTTTCCATGGGAGGATTTTTCAGTGTCGACCTTGATTTAGAGTGAGGTAGAGTAGGCCAAAGGCGACACTGTTACCTGTCCTGTCCTCTCGTGCAGGTAGACACTGGTCAATACTTTGTTAGTACAATTTATCACTGAGGAACGAACATGGAAAAACGAATTTAGATTATAATTTTTGGGGCAGTGTTAATCAGCCAATCGACCTGTTGTTTTGATCTGACTAAAAAGCTGTTTTCCCTACGGTGCAGTTTCCCAAGTGTGACTCAACGCTCAGTTACCCTGGGGAAAATTTTACCATTACAAACATAACATATTTTTGTCATTGTGTACCTTGATTGCAGCCTGATAACATGTTGTAGTTGAGGGCCTCTCTTGTGAACCGTGTAATGGGTCAGGGTTCGGTGTGTGTTATGAGTGTGTGTGGTGAACTAGGTCAGTGGAGGCCGGAAACCAGGTGATTATTGTGGCAGGAATCACCCAAACAACAGGTGTGAGAGTCATCCAGGTCACCAGGTGAATTAGGGGATTTAGATGGGCTGTGAGGGAAAGGAAGGTGAAAAGTATAGCGAGAAGGGAAGGTGTACGTATAGTGAGTGTAATAGAGGCTAGTTATTGGGTGAGTGTAAGTGGAAGAAGGTGTAGTTGATGAAGAGCTGGAAAGAGGGTGTAGTGAAAGGGTGTGTCATAGGGTGTAGTGAGGTGATTACATGAGAATGATGGAAATGATTCCGGGACTTAGAAACCTTCCATATCAGGATAGGTTAAAGAAACTTAACTTGCATTCCCTAGAAAGACGAAGAGTGCGGGGAGATATGATAGAGGTATTTAAGTGGGTGAAAGGAATCAATAAAGGGGATATAGATAAAGTTCTTATAATATCCGAGCAGGATAGGACTCGGAGCAACGGATTTAAGTTGGTTAAGTTTAGGTTAAGGAGGGAGATTGGAAGAAACTGGTTCACAAATAGGGTGGTGGACGAGTGGAACAAGCTTAGCAACTTTGTAGTAAGTGCTGGAACGCTGGAAAGTTTTAAAAGGAGGCTGGATAGATTCATGGATGATAGAGAGTGGTAGTAACTCTCGACAGGAGCTGCCATGCACAGGCCAACCGGCCTATTGCAGACTCCTTATGTTCTTATGTTCTTAAATAGGATAGGGGGGTGTTAGGAAGGTAAGGGTGTGACGGGGGTTAAGGATGAGGGGGAGGAGGTGTGAGGAAGATGAGGGGTGACGGGGCTACGAGGTCTGAGGGGAAATGACTGTGTGTGTTATTGTCGGTGTGGTGGTGGTGGTGCCGTCGTCAACCACTCTAGGGAAATGACCTGGTGACACGGGCGACCTCTGTGGCCGTACTGCACACACACTAGACGGGACGGGACTGTTAGATACGTGGTTCTGTTTAGGACACGTGGTTCTGTTTAAGACACGTGGTTCTGTTTAAGACACGTGTGTAGCAACAGTATCTTACGTCATGAATTTTTTTTACTATTTTGAGGTTAACTTTACGAGGTGTGCGTGCGTCCGTCAGTGTCACGTGTGTGTTCAGGTGTAATTTATGGTAATTACACCCTCAGGTGATGACGTCACTGGCCACACCTCCGCTTTTCTCACGTGTGTGTGTGTGTGTTGGATGTGGGTCAACTCGGGCGGGCCAACCATAGCCGAATGATTACTCGGTACTTGTGGCATTTATATTTACCATTGTATTTTTTCTTTCTTTCCTTTTTTTCTTTCTTTCTTTCCTCACTCTGCCTGGTTGATAATAGTTACAGCACCTCAGTGTTGAGATCACTGTGTGTGTGTTATTATTGTGTTGTGTGTGTGTGTGTGTGTGTACACTGGAGAGGGTGATAGATAGTAACAAGTATTTCCTGGTATGTTTGTGGGTCCCATGGCAGGTAACCCCCCTCCTCCTCTCTCCTTCTCTCTCCCTCCTTTCTCTCCTCCCTCGTTCGTTTATATTCCTCCCTTTCTTCTTCTCCATTATTATCTTCAATCCGTCGTCAACTATACTTTTATTCGTAATATTTTCTTTTCCTCCTCTTCCTTCTCTTTCTTCTCCTCTTCTTCCTACTTCGCTTCCTCCCAGTGTTGGATCCCCACCCTACCTTACTTCAGATTGGGGCCCTATTAACACTAGGCCCCAAACTAATGGTCAGTTTGGGGCCCCACGTGTGGTAGAGTGGTGCGGCAACTTACCTGTGTGGTTACCTCACCTATCACTTATTAATCAACCTCTACGTCTACCTACTCAACTCTTTCCATGTATCTACCTTGTTTTTGTGTCTGTTTTAATCCGTTTATTCTCTTATCTCTCTTTCCTGTCTCCTTATTCACTCTTCCATCTTTCTTCCTTTATCAGTTTCTTTATCTACTCTCTATGCAGTTAGTCTTTTTTTTCCTTTTTCATTGTTCATTGTTTACTATTATTTTTCCCTTCTCTTCTTTTTTGTTTATTGTTTATCTTCCTCCTCTCTCAATCTTTCACTTTTCCTTCCCATGGTCTGCGCTTCCCCGTCACTCTCTCTCTCTCTTCCTCTGACTTTACTTTTCCTCTTCATCCCCTCTTCCCCCCCACTTTCTTCTTACACCTATTCACCTCCTCTCCTGTTCCCCCCCTCTCTGTTCCTCCCTCTCTGTTCCTCCCTCTCTGTTCCTCCTCTCCTCCTCCCCCTCCTCCTCCCCTCTTACACTAACGTCTCAGCTCCTTTGTCTATGCTTCACCTCCCACCTTGCATTGTCCCTTCCTCATTTCTCCCTGTCTCTCCCTCCTCCTGTCTCCTGCACCCCTCCTCTTCTCTCTTCCTCCTAACTTCTTTCTATTCTCCATTATTAATCTCCCTCCTTCCTTGCCTTCCCTCCTCTCTCCCCCTCTGTTCTCCCACTTTCTACGTACCCAGTAGAACAAGAACTGAGGCCTCTTTCATCACTACTGGGAATAAGTCATCACTAAATGCCTAACTTAACCTCCTGGTGCAGAAGAAATAAGTCTTTCACAGTGGAGTAGAATATAATTATACTATATATTTTCTTGGGTATTGTTGATTAAATTATTCTGCAATTGACAGGTGTTTAGGTTAGGTTATTGTTATATTACCTTACCATGACCTAACCAAGTGGACAGAGCGAGGGCGAGGAGTCTTGTTATGGGGCAGTCACAGGACCCTACAGGATATTGCAACGAAATTTGACACTGAGGATTCATAATACAGCTTCTGGTACCGTACACTGACCGGGTCACTTGTCAACACACCCCGGAACCTGACCTAATCTAACGTAAACTAACCTTAACCTAACCAAACTTAACCCACTCTTAACCTATCCTAACGTATCTCTAACCTAACCCACCGCTAACCTATCCTAACTCGGTCCTAATGTAACCTAACCCACCCCTAAACCTAACCTACCTCAACCCACCCTTACCCTAACCCACCCCAGAACCTAACCCAGTCCTCCCTTAACCTAACCTCAGGAAAGTATTGAGTTTAAGTGGGTGGGGAGCAAGACACCAGGGTGGGTTAGGTGGGTTGTGGCCCTTGATTGTCTTGTCGTGAGGTGGGGCGTGTCCTCCTCCCATGTCCACCACCCATGTCCTATAGTGTCTTACCTCCATGTCCAGTGTCCACCTCCCGTAGCTCGCTCCCACGCCCACCACCCATGTCCTTACACCGCCTTTGTCAATACCTAGAAGCAAGTAATCTCACCCGGTTTTATTCTGTTGGTTAATTTTTTTCTTTTTTTTTTTTTGCTGTTGTGTGAAGACAATGGAATAAAATTCTTGGTCCATGAAAGGAATTCTCTGAAGATTGGTCAGGCAGAACAGAGATGTTGGTACACACACACACACACACACACACACACACACACACACTGTAAGGTAATCCGTGAAGAATGTTATTATTTTCAGCACTGTGTCTGTGTATTTGTGAGGACTCCTTAACACCGTAGTATTAAGATCAGTATAACTTTCCTTCCCTCACACTGTGGCCACCCTAGTCGTCAGCAGCGGTGTGTGTGTGTGTGTGTGTTGCTGGCAGGTGTTGTGTGTTTGTGTTGATACGCCCGGGTGCTGTGTGTTGCAGGGTGTGAATGTGTGTCTGGTATGCCTATTGTGTGTTGGTCTGTATGATAATTTGTGTGTGTGTGTGTGTGTGTGTGTGTGTGTGTGTGTGTGTGTGTTAGGTTACGTGCCTCTGAAAGTAACTAGAGCAGTATACAAGATGTGGTAATATATATATTTTTTTTTTCACTCTGCTAAAAAGAAAGACTTAATAATATGATCGAGAAATAGAATGACATTATTTGCTGCCACTGTCGAAATAGCGATGGAACCTTCTCCATTTGTGGGTAATGCGGGGTGAACACTTGTGGGCTAGCGAGCAAAGTGTACCTGAATCCCACAGAGATAATGATGGTGGTGATGAATCGGTGAGATGTCTGCGGTAATGCCTTGGGTAATGTCTGCGGTATTGTCTGCTCAATCAAGCCGCACACTCATCGCTCACTGGTCAATGAGGAAGTCGGGTTATGAATGGCGCTGTACTGTACACACACCTGACCAACCAGCTGACCTTCTGAGGGGTCAACACCACTGTGGTAGAGGGAGTGACCACGCTGAGTTGACTGGATGGGTGGTGTGGTGGTGTCGGCGGGAAAGGGGAGGAAATGGACATGAGAGAGAGAGAGAGAGAGAGAGAGAGAGAGAGAGAGAGAGAGAGAGAGAGAGAACATGTATGTCTGTCTCTGTGTGTGTGTAGAGAGAGAGGTGACGCACACTAGCATAGCACTTCCTTGACCTACACCTTACACAAGGAAGCCAGACACTGTTGACTTTAAACCTGTGCACAGTGACAATGACCCTCCTGTCTCCCTCCTGTCTCCCTCCTGTCTCCCTCTTGTCTCCCTCTTGTCTCCCTCTTGTCTCCCCCTTCTCTCCCCCTTCTCTCCTTCACTCTAACCTGTCGTACTTTCTTTCATAAAATACCGTTTAAATTCTAGTTTCTTACACAGTATTTTTTAAGGGAATTATTACTCTTACACCTTAGTTACAGTCACCCACAACACGCCCTGTTCGCCTCACCTCCTGAACCACGAACCCCAAGATTTAGACTCGTGAATCCGAATCATTTATGGACAGAATAATGCATTGGTGTCTACTGCTTCGGGTTCACTAGTCTGAAATCCGGGGTTCGTGGTTCAAAGGTGAGGCGAACAGGGCGTGTTGTGGGGACTAAAATTCTGACTTTTATACAATATGCTTTTAAAATGCTGCTGACTTGTACAGTGTCAAGGAAAACAAAACCCCGACTTGGGTAAATTCATTTGACTTAATTTATTCATAAAGCTGTTCATATCTCACTCATTTATTCTGTTTAAAACCAGTTTCTGATAATAGTACAAGGTAGACTAGGCGGACAGGTGGCCAGCTACAGGTTCCTTGTACTCCCCTGCCAGGATGTTTTAATACACCTCGGGGTTGTTGATTACTGGGCCTAAATAAACAGGAATGGAACTCAATCTTTCACTCAAGCTGAGAATCGAACCCGGGATCTTTTATTTTACTAGACGAATACTCTTCCCACCGAGCCACACCCTAGCCAAGCACCTGCAGTTATGACTATCATCTGTATATCAGCATCCGGCTCACCCCCCCAAAAAAAAAAACCTAACCTAACCCGTAATTGTGGTTTTCGAGCACTAAGAGAAGGTCGAGCATAAACCTGGGTATCCACAAGCAGGTTAGGTTAGGTTGGGTTAAGTTAGGTTGAGTTAGGTTAGGTACAGGTAGGGGGAGCAGCGCCACCTATATCGTACAAAAGTCTAATTCAGAGTGATCGAAAAGTCCCTGTGCACCTCTTGTAGTTATGAATATTGATGTTACGTGTTTTATTTACATTTACTTTGAATAGAATAAGGAACAGTAACTATATGTCCGTTACTTGGGATAGATATGACGGAAATTAGATATATTTAACTTGTTATAGTGACAGTAAAGGTATTTAAAACAGGTAACAATACAAAAAGAATATTATCACAGGTGCACAGGGACTTTTTGATCACTGTCTCGGTAGCATGACTCGAGGGAGGAAGCAGCGACGGTGTTTATACTTGGTGTATATATTTATAACAGCCCTCAAAGGTGTTATGATTCTAAGGTCAAGGGTCAAGGTCATACAACTTTGGAGGAGGTTGTTATGTGTGTCTGGTAATAATAACTTAGGGATGGAGAGAGTTATGGCGTGTATATTTGGTGAGGTTAGGTTAGGTTAGGTTAATGGGTGATATGAAAAGACTTCACGGTGTTGATGGCCCACACTTCCTATCACCGTAACCTAACCACTTAACCTAACCAAACCACTTAACCTAATCTAACCACTTAACCCAACCAAGCCACTTAACCTAGTCTAACCCAACCTAACCACTTAACCTAACCAAACCACTTAACCTAACCACTTAATCTAACCTATTATTATTATTTTGTTTGTCTGCAGGGAAGATGCTTATTACTTCTTACACGAGATTTGCATAATTATACAGTGGGTTCACCTGTAAGTAAATTTAATTATAGCGACGTGAAGGTAGTCAGGTGGCGTGGATGTCTCAGGTAACTGGATATTTTTACATTAATTAATTATTGTCCAACTTAATTATATTTTTCTTACTGGTGATACATTATGGGTAATTAATCTGACGTTTTAATTAATCATTGGGAGTCATTATTGTTGTTGTTTCCACGAGAGATGTTTCTGAGGTTAGCTCTTGTGTTAGATGTTAGTTTTACTGATGTTAGTTTTATCTCCTAATGTTAGTCTGATGTTTAATTTCTGACGATATAAATAATGTGTGTGGTATTTGAGAGAGCGCTTCAACACACACACACACACACACACACTCTCTCATATCTTCTCCTTCTCATTCCTCCTCTGTTACTCCCTACCCTTCCTTCCACCGTCTCTCTCTCTCTCTCCTCCCTACCCTTCCTTGCTCCCTCCCTCCCCGTCAGCGCCACCAGCAGAGAACTGACCATGGAGACTCACCTGAAGGGGCTCATAACCTGTAGAAGCCATTCACACTGACCCTTCACCCACACTTGATCATCTTGTTACACACACACACACATACACACACACACACACACACACACACACAAGTTTTAAGACTAGATAACAGGCAGAAGGACTTGTTGTTAAAGCAGGTTATCTATATCTGCTGTTACCTGTGATCTTTGTTAATCACACCTGTTTGTTAATGTTAATCCGTCGTCATGTTAACCTTAACCTTGTATTGTGTTGTTAATATCACCACGACACCTGTTACACACCTGTCTCTTGCTTCTTATACTTGTTACCGTCACCACGACACCTGTTAAACACCTGCTTCTAACTCAGCTATATGTCAACACCACAACTACCACCACCACCATACTACACCATCACCACCATACCACACCACCTCTTGACATGACCCCCCCCCTACCACCACCATACTACACCATCACCACCATACCACACCACCTCTTGACATGACCTCCCCCCCCCTACCACTTCCCCTCTTTGGTAATCCAGGGATGAAGTGTAGTGACTTACCTGTGTTAACGTCTCTCACCTGGGGCTTCTCTCACTCCTCACCCAATGTAGATATTCTCCCTGAGTGATAGTTGACGTCATCTCTGTGTACTGTATTGAGATTAAAGTCCGTTATATCAAGGATCTTTTAAATGTATAACCCCCATCTAACGGATTATATAGATATTAGTTCGTTATATACAGGTTTCAATATAACCTCCATCACTGGCAAGAAGTTTTATTAATATCAGTAAATGAAAAGAGAAAAAACTGCTATTGGAGTGTGTGAGTGAGTGATGGCCGCCGCCTACACTGCCACCTAACCTACCTGTCTCTCCTCACCTGTACGGCTTCTTCATACCTGGTCGAGTCACCCTTTGTTTGGTTAGGTTAGGTTAGGTCAGGTGAGGTCATGTGGGTTATGTTTTGGTTAGGTTAGGTATAAAATTATTCCTCGTGTGTTGATAGTTTAAGAGCTACCTTATGTTCCTCTCGTTCAGTAGTTATGTCAGATAGTCAACAAGGTAGTTTAATAGTTGTGTCTTCTAGAACTAGTAAGCTACAGTGTTTTAAGGTTTTGTTAATGCTGACAATATCTCCATGTGTACAGTTCATTGTTGTGGGTAACTTCCAGGGACTAAAGTTTTTATCGTAAATAATTAATGTGTAACTTATTTGTTTACTCTTGTTTGTATTGTTAGTTTTTGTTTTTATTTATTTATTTATTTGTTACGGTGTTTGGGTGTAGTTATTTAGGGGGAGGTGGTTCAGTGTGGTGTGGTGGAGGTGTGGATCAGTATGGTGGTGTGGTGGAGGTGTGGTTCAGTGTGGTGTGGTGGAGGTGTGGATCAGTATGGTGTGGTGGAGGAGGTGTGGATCTGTATGGTGGAGGTGTGGATCAGTGTGGTGGTGTGGTGGAGGTGTGGTCAGTATGGTGGTGTGGTGGAGGTGTGGATCAGTGTGGTTGGTGTGGTGGATGGAGGTGTGGTGTGAGGTGTGGTCAGTGTGGTGTGGTGGAGGAGGTGTGGATCTGTATGGTGGAGGTGTGGATCAGTGTGGTGGTGTGGTGGAGGTGTGGTGGAGGTATGGATCAGCATGGTGGTGTGGAGGATCAGCTCGCCTGGGGTAACATTCTCACCGTGTTTCCTGCCAGCGCCAAAATACAGTACAGGTAACAACAGGCCGTCACCTCTCGCCCTCCCTGCCTCACGCGTTCCCGAAACCCAGAAAAAGTTGTGAAATGGCCAGGGAGTTACCCCCCCCCCCTACCTCTCTCCATTCCTGCTGTCGTCTAGGGTCACGCTGTTTCCTCACCCCCTTCCCCCTCCCATAAGTAACGCCACCTGTTACCTCATCAACCTTAAAAATAATCAACCGGTCCCACCTGGATCCATCACTGAACATAAGAATGGAGAAAACTGCAGCGGGACTTTTGACCCATACTGGGCAGTCCTGTTTACACCCAACCCCTATTGCTCATATAAACATCCAACCTATGTTTGAAGCTATCCAGCGTATTCGAGTTAATGATGATGTTTGGTAACTTGTTCCACTCGTCCACTTCTCTGTTTCCAAATCAATGTTTACCTATTTCGCGCCTAAATCTAAATTTGTCTAATTTAAAACCATTGCTTCGAGTTCGCTCCTGGTTGGATAGTTTGAGTACCTTTGTTATACCACCTTTGTATAGCCCTGACTTCCATTCATACACCTCTATCATGTCGTCCCTCACTCTCCGTCTCTCGAGGGAGTGCAAATTAAGAAGCTTTAACCTGTTTCTGTACTCGAGGTTCCTAATGCCCGGGATTAGTCTTGTCATTCTCCTCTGAATTCTTTCAAAGGATTCTATATCCATTCTGTAGTAAGGTGACCAGAACTGAACTGCGTAATCCAAGTGAGGTCTCACAAGCGCAAGATATAGTTAAAGGATGACCTCTCTAGTCTTGTAACTAACACTCCTTTGTGTGAACCCAAGTACTTTGTTAGCCTTGTTTCGAGCAAATACACATTTTTGACTTGGTTTAAGATTCCTACTTATCATTACTCCTTAATCTTTCTCAGTCAGATTTCTCTATAACAACGTTGTTCATCTGGGATCTGGTTTCTCTGTTTACGTCTCCTTAACTTAGGTACTTTACATTTGTCCAAACTAAGTATCCTGATCCATCACTGGGCTCACCCTGATCCATCACTGGGCTCACCCTGATCCATCACTGGGCTCACCCTGATCCATCACTGGGCTCACCCTGATCCATCACTGGGCTCACCAAACCTACCTGGTGAGCATGAACCTGGTGTGTCGGGTCGTTCTCCCGTCACAGGTAAACACAGGTTAACTCGGAACGTTCAGGTATTCAAGTGATGCTGTGCTGAGGCTGCTGACAGGACCGTGTAAGATGAGCTTCAACCTTAACCTCACCTTATCATGATGCGGATGTCGGGTGAATGATGCCGGGGACAAGACCACTAACATTAACCTCTATGCAAATTATAACATGTATCCGTCAATGACCTTTCTGATGTAAGGTAATTGATAGTGATTATTTCTGAGATCTCATTATGTCGTCTTTATAAACTAGTTTTTTTCTCCCGTAATCTTAAACTTCCTTCTAGTTATCTTGACTTAAAATCCTGAGTAATTGTGATTTTGAAAATATTCCTTAAAAAAGAAACGAAAAATGGAACTTTAAACCGTGATCACTATTTCCTGTGTTTACCTGGATAATGTCTGCTGTGTCTTGATGCACCTGGTATCCAAATGGCAGGTGTTGGTGCCTTCTCGACCCCTACCCCCTCCCCAGGGTGACCAGAAGGGCACACAGGTTCCCGGGACAACACACTCGACTTATTCCTTCCTTGGGTATAACTTTCGCCTTCATGGTACTGTACCTTCTGCCTGCGTTAGTCATCTCACTGCTCGCCTCCCCCGGTCCACTGATTAGACCGACCCTAACCCCTTCACTACAGGGACGCCACATTTAGTATACTATTTGCCTAACGTCAGATGATATAACCCCGTACTCAAGGGGTTAGTACACTATCTCTCCTGAATGGGACGCTGACGCTGGTGTTTGGTTCACTGGCTGTACACTCATAAGACTCTCAGTAGTAGGATGTTATTTTTTCCTAAATTGGATATACTGTAAGTGAACCATTAAGTGTGTTGTGGTGGTGTAACAGCCAGCCAGACGTGTGAGTCGTGTATTAGCAACATCCGGGACTGTGCCTGGGTTGTGTAGTGTTGGGTGAGTGGCGGAGGGAAAGTTGCTGCATGGCGACCTCGTATAAGGAAGCTCAGAGTTGCTCAATATCAGGGGGGGTCTCTCGCTGACCATCTGACGTTGCTGACACCTCTGGGGGGAGGATGTCAGCTATTGGTCCATAATATTAGCCGGGTGGAAGGGGTCAAGTGGAAGGGGTCAGGTTATAGTTACACATGACCCCGCGTGTGCACCAGCCCGCCAAGTGACGCCCGCCGTAACCTACTTGGGCTCGAGCGGGCGACCTGTGTTGTATGACGGGGCAGAGGACGACTTAGCCACCGCCACGCTCCAGGTACTACTAGGGAATCAGGTCACGCTGTACCTGGGGAGCCGCACCTGATGTATGAACTATTTAACTCTCTCACCTGTTGACACACACTCTTCTGTTTATATAATACCTGTCCGTAAAGAAACTAACTGTTATACAAACTTTTTAATTACCTGACGTGTTAAATACCATGTTGGGTTAGGTTTGTGTACTGTGGGTGGTGCTCGTCAGTGTTTGTCAGGTTATAATGGCGATTCGTTGGGAGATAGTAAGTGTAGAAGCACTCTACTCTACTCACTATATGAGGCGACGCTCGGGTTGTTCTCACCACTAGTGGACTAACAGTGAGTGGGAACAACACACTAACTACCCATTTACTCTCGACCATCGCCCGAATTTCTTTACTTACTTAAAAAAAATAAAAATAAGATACTTGGAGAATTTTGGCTACGGACATTAAGCCCCATAGTCTCACCTAACCTAACACCTAACCTAACCCTTACAATTGAGTTTTTCCTCGTGTGAGTAATATTTATTTTTTTGTCAAGTGCGGGTTAACGCAGTCAAGATCCGGCCACCCTTATCACTAACTAACATTACCTTAGCGAGTGTGTACGCCGCGCTGGGTGGAAACTCAGAGGACGGGCGCCCTGGCGTCTTGACGGACTTACGACCACGCGGAGAGTTTTACGCCGCGATAAGAGGGTCGACCAGCCTGTTGTGTGTGTGTGTAGCCCACCGCGATTTAGGTGTGTAGTGTATCCCCTGGCAGACACACACACGACTCTCTCATCACGCTCTGCTGGCATCAGAGGACATCTTTAAGGGGAGGATCGCGAGCAGCACAAGTGGGTCAGCAACTAGGGTGGGTGGGTCAGGAGTAGCTGGGTGGGTTAGCAGCAATAGTGGGTGGGTCAGGAGTAGCGGTGGGAGGCCAGGTGCTGTGGTAGGTGGTGTCAGGATCAGTGATGGATCAGCGGTCAGGAGTATCGGGGTGGTCAGGACCCAAGAGGGAGGGAGGGGGATTAAGGTGAAGGGAAAGGGATTTGGATCAAGTCCTTTCAATAAATTCTGAGTGGAAATTCTTCACCCCCAACCCTCCACTCCCCTCACCCTATCCACCCTCACCCTATCCACCGCCCCCATCCACCCCCATCTATCCTCCTTCTTACCCAACGACCATTGAATTTCCGTTGTTTGTGTTCATCCAACGACACTTCAGCATAGCCAATCATATTCCAGGATGACTGCCAGAGATCGTTATCATTGGCTGGAAGAGCTGCATTAGTCAAGCCTTCGTGGTTGAACATTTGAGTCAAAAACTAAACCCAAAAAAAAAATAAGTGTTCGGTCTCTAGTGTCAAGATTTCAGCTCTCCACCTCAAAAGATACCAGAAATATCCCCCGGACAAACAAACAACAAAAACAAATAAACAAATAAATGGAGCGACCTTTCTTACACGGTTAGCGCGGCACATTGAAACAGTTTGGTGGGGGGGGGGGTTAATTTACAGTGGGTTGAGCGCGTGAGACGGGAGGTAGACGGGTGCTAGACCAGGGGCGGGACGGGAAGAGAGATACAGAGAGACAGGCAGACAGACACAGATAGAATGATTAAAGGAGAGAGGGAAAGATAGAGGGATAGATTGAGAGAGAGAGAGAGAGAGAGAGAGAGAGAGAGAGAGAGAGAGAGAGTCAAATAAACCTAAAGGGCGTCAACTCATATCATTCCTACAATACTGCTTATATCACACCTGTAATTAAGAAGTGAACTTATGAGGGTTGTGGGAAGGGGGGAGGGTGAGGTGAGGAGGGTAGGACAATAGATATCTGGGGAGAAAAGATAAACTCCCCAGTCGTATTTTTTGGGTGTTGGGGAGCCGATAATTATCTCTCGGTGGTTAGGTCAGGTTCAGGGTGTCCTATCAGGCCTCTAGGACACATTGTCTCCACCACACTTAATTTATTGCACCACAGATGTACACTCGCACCAAAAAGTATCGGTGCAGGGTGTGATCGAGGACTTCCGAAACGATACGTAAACACTGTGATATGTCGGGAAGGTTGGTAAGTGTATCCTCATAACCCCCCCCCCCCTCACTAGGTGTTGCCATATGGGTGACAATCAGGGCTACCAACATACGGCTGGAACAACTCGCCTTTCCCAATACCTATCGTCACTGGTCTCAAATTGTTCACACTACAGTATGCACCGATACTTTTTGTTGCGAGTGTACTGTACGCGTTCCTGACAGCAGCAGTCACCACACCAGGTTATTGTACTCACACAGATATAGTTACCAGATAGGAGGAAGTGGGACATGTGTCAGTGTGTGTATTTGGGTTGGTAACACTGAACAGAGGGAGGTGTGGGTATTTGGGTTGGTAACACTGAGCAGAGGGAGGTGTGGGTATTTGGGTTGGTAACACTGAACAGAGGGAGGTGTGGGTATTTGGGTTGGTAACACTGAGCAGAGGGAGGTGTGGGTATTTGGGTTGGTAGCACTGGGCAGAGGGAGGTTAAGATAGTTGGCTTTTTGGGTTGGTAACACTGGATAGGAGGAATAACTACTTGGGTTGGTAACACTGATCATGGGGAATAACTAAGTCATCACAGGTCACACGCTATCCTTTATTACCTAACCTATCTTAACCTAACTTGAACAACTGTTAATTCTTACGTCAAGGATCAAATACTACTACTGGAGGGTGTGTGGACGACCTTACGTACACCCACCAGTCTAATGAACTGTACATGACAGATGTGAGATTTTTGGTCAGGTAGGAAAAAATATTGACTCGTTAGGTGTAAGTGACCGGGAGGTTATGAACAGCCATGACCTTTACTGTTTGTTGAAGACTGTGTAAAAGATGTTGATAAATTCATATATATATATAATGTACTTCCTTCAAGACTGTGTATGTATGTGCTGCCCTCCCTCACCCTGCTGTCCTCCTGCTCTTCCCTCCCCCTGTACAGCCCCTCACCCCCTCCCCTTCAGCACCCACTACTACAGAAGGGAAACACAGTACCTTAATCCCCCCTCCCTCCCCCTCCCTTTTAAGACGAGTCACCATGGCAACGTGATGTAAACAATGTTACTCCCTCAGCCTCCCAACTTCCAGTGACAGGTGAGTGATGACCAGGTATGTGACGCAGGTAACTAGGGGGTGGAGGTGGGGTTGGTGATGTAAGGGGGGTAGAGATGGTGAGGGAGGGGAGAAGTGTTTGTAGGAACGAGAGGAATGGCATTTAGGATTTTAAAGTAATCAGGTACAGCATAGAGGTTAGGTATGGTTAGGTTTGGTTGGGTTAGGTTAGATAGCTATGTAATCTCACGGCTCCTTGATAACCAAAATGACATCTTGTGAAGTGGATTGTCTTGGCTGTGATTGGTTATCGAGTATTTTTTAGTGTTGTGTAAAGTTGACTGTAGGAACGTTTATATCACCTGAAGGATGGCCTCACCTGGAGACTAAACACCTTAAGGTGATGATGTAGCTTCAGGAGGTAAGGTGAGTGAGCCTCAGACACACCTTAGCTGGGAGTTAAGTTAGGTGAATAGGCCTATAGTCACTCACTCCTTCCTTCTACCTTCTCTCTCTCTTTCCTCTCCCTAATCCCCACTCCTCTTTCTTCCACCCTCCTTTCCCCCCTTTTCCCTCCTCCTTTCCCCTTCCTTCCACCTTTTCCCCTCCTCCTCCCCCACCCCACTCCCCTGCAGGTGTCGTGAACCGTGATGCTCCAATGGTCAGAGTCGACAAACGGGGTCGACCGCAAGGAGTTAAAGTGCATTCCGCTAGCGGCTACCGGGAAGTAGCAAATAACACGACTACCGCGGCAAAGTAATCTGATGATGAGGCCATTATAACTGAACAGGAGTGGGCAAATACTAGTAAATTCATCCGGTCACACACACACACACACTCACTCACACACACACTCACTCACACACACACTAATAATTGTCGGTAGAGAAGTCGCAAGTAACTCAAGGTACAGTCTGAACTAACTGTATTTATATATAATTAACTGAAATGTCGTGAAAAATAAAGACAATCACGAAAAAATAACATTCTGGTGCGTCATGACGGGAAGGGGGGGGGGGGTGGTGTCGAAGAAAAACGGAGTTAGTGATGATGTTTTCACTCATTACCACGAACGAGAACCAGTTTAATGCCATGTCAACATTACTAAGCTTCTTAGGTCTTTATTTGACGGTCAAGAGTCTTCCTATTTGACGGTCAAGAGTCTTCCTATTTGACGGACGAGTCTTCTTGTTTGACGGTCAGAATCTTCCTATTTATAGCCAGAATCAATTCCCTTTGTGCTAAAGAGACTCGATACATAGGTGACATAGGTACCTAACCTAACCTAACCTTCAATATCACCCAATGACTTGAAAAACATTTTATTATATCTGTACACGAACTAATTTGTTTGTTGTTTACATGTAGTGTTACTGTATTTGTTGAACCGTGTAAACTTGTAGTTATGTTGGTTGTTACTGAATAAATATGTGTATCTCTCTACCTACCTCTCTATCTATCCCTCTCTATCTATCTATCTATCCCTCTCTATCTATCTATCCCTCTCTATCTATCTACAGTATCTATCTGTCTGTAGTCATTCTTGGCAAAAATACATTGTGGGAGGAATTTCTCAACACGCTCTCCCTCTTCCACTCCACAACACGTAACTTAATGGTCCTCAAATTCCTGGTTATAAGACCTTAGTAATGATGTAGCTGTAACCCGACCTGACCACTGATGTACACAGGGGTCTTGGTGTACACGGGGGTCTTGGTGTACACGGGGGTCTTGGTGTACACGGGGGTCTTGGTGTACACATGGGTCTTGGTGTACACGGGGGTCTTGGTGTACACGGGGGTCTTGGTGTACACAGGGGTCATAGTAGTGCAGTAGGCTTTACTCGGTCCGACAAGCACTGGAGGCTCCGAATGACCTCACAGTGTGTGTTCCACCACTACTACTACTACCACAACCACCATTCTCCACCACCAACACCATCACCACCACCAATACACACCATCACCACCACTCTCCACCATCACCACCACTCTCCACCACCAACACCACTCACCACCACCATATTATTGTGTACTTCTAAAACACGAATATACCTTCAGGTAACATTTAACCCAGCTTGATATATTCCTTAAATTAACCTTCAATAAACATTCAGTAAACATCAGTGTTCAGTCAAGTAACACTTGAGAAACACATCATTAGTGGAAGGCGTTGTTGTTCAGTGTCACCAGCTTGTAGTAAACACTGGATAATGTTCGTGTGTCCAGCGGAGGTGTACCGTATGTTGGATAAAAACCACGACCAACACCACCTGATCTGTGATGACGTGTTTGAGTCTTGTTAAAACGGTATATTGTTAAACCAGTAGTAAGTCAGGGTTATAGTTAGGTACTGTTGCTTATCTAACCTAACCTGATGAATTCGTTGTAAGTCAGGCGTTCACGTGGTCAAGTTATGATAAAAGGCTGGCGTCACGCGTTACCTTGGGCCGTTACGCAGCGGTGTTACTCCCTTCCTTCCTCCTGTAGTAAGTAGTAACGCCTAGCTCACGTAACGACCTTTAGTGAAGCGTTACCTGTCACACCACCTCCCCCCCTCCTCTCTTCGCCTCTTTTGATGATAACTTTATTGTCAGGTCAGGTCAGGTCAGGTCAGGTTAGGTCAGGTCAGTGAGATGGATTATGCAGTCCAAGTTTCTTTACATCGCTTCCACTAATTATTTCTCTCTCTCTCTCTCTCTCTCTCTCTGTGAAATAGATGACCTCCTTATTGTCATGTCTTTACTCCCCGTATAAAAAGCTTGGCTGTGTAATTGATTCGACTCACCTGTACCCGAGAGTGTGTGTAACAGAAGGGTAATTGTGGAGGGAGGGGTGATGAGGGGAGGGAGGGGCGATAAGGGGAGGGAGGGGCGATGAGGGAGGGAGGGGTGATGAGGGGAGGGAGGGGCGAGTGAGGGGAGGGAGGGCGATGAGGAGGGAGGGGCGATGAGGGAGGAGGGGTGATGAGGGAGGGAGGGTACTCTTTTGTTGTGGAGGTGGAGGGAGGATGGAGGAGGGTACTTTATATAATATCTTCAGGAATAAAATATAATCACTTGGTCATTTTGTAATTCTGGCTGTTTAATGCACAAAAATAAAGTGTTACCAGATAGTTTTAGTCCACACAGTATATAATGGTTCAGAGACGAGTGGACCAACACAGCTCATAACGCCACGACCCACATCAGACCCCACCAAGACTTCAGGTGTTATTTATTATCCTTTTATTTTTTATTTTATTTTTTATTTTGTTATATATTTTTATTTATTTATTTTATTTTTTATTTTTGTTATTATTTTTTTTATTAGTTTATTTTTTTTTGGAGAGAGAGAGAGAGAGAGAGAGAGAGAGAGAGAGAGAGAGAGAGAGAGAGAGAGAGAGAGAGAGAGAGAGAGAGAGCATGCAAGTGTTCCCTTTGTAAGGTAAAAGTGAACACTGAGGTTAATTAACAGGTGAACCATGAGAGTGAACACCTGTATATCACCTGAGTCACTGTGTAATTATAGGTGTATGTATGTTAGGTGACTCCCCTCCCCTTCTTTAAGCACCCTCCCTCTCCTTCCCTTACACCTTCCTTTTGCTAATCTCCCTCCTCTCACACCTCCTCCTTCCTTACACCCTCCCTCCTTCCCTTGCTGTTCCCTCCCTTCCTTCTTCTCACACCCTCACCCTTCCTTACACCCTCACTCCTTCTTTACACCCTCACTCCTTCCTTCCACCCTCACTCCTTCCTTACACCCTCCCTCCCTCCTTCCTTACACCCTCCTTCCTTCCTTACACCCTCCCCTCTCAACCACCCTCCCACCTTGGCTGCTGGTTGGCTGGCTGGCACGTGACGTCATTATGCTCTAATTGTAACGCCAACAAAACATGTGTGTGTTTGTTTGTTTGTTTGTTTCCTGTTTCCGGTCTATTATGGAGGGGGGGGGGGTGACCCGGGCCTTAACTCTGGGATAGTTTATTTGTTCCTCTGTTTATTTGTTGCTGCTCTTATGAATGTCATTATTAATATTATTTTTATTATTATTATTATTATTATTATTATTATTATTATTATTATTATTATTATTATTATTATTATTATTATTTTTATTTTATTTTATTTTTTTTATCTCATTGTCCCTGGCCAGTGTACAGATTCCCCCAGCCCACCATGTAGGTCAGAAGGTCGTTTGTAATTACGCTGGCAGAGATTACCATAATAATTATTCCCATTTGGTCATAATTTACATGTCACGCGTTCCTTGTTGTTGGCGAAGGACGAACAGTGTGTGTGTGTGTGTGTGTGTGTGTGTGTGTGTGTTGCCTGGATGTAGATTGTTAGGTTTACATGAAGATTAGTCACCCCAGTTTATTTCACCCTAAGATTAACCACCATACGCTGGACCCACACAACCCAACCCCCTGGCCATCCATCACCCTGACCCCACCTCCCCTCACACCACATCACCCTGAACCCTCACCCCCTCACACCATCCCCCCAGCCTCACCCCCCTCACACCATCACCCTGACCCTCACCCCCTCACACACCATCCCCCAGCCTCACCCCCCCCCACACCATCACCCTGACCCTCCCCCTCACACCATCACCCCTGACCCTCACCCTCACACCATCACCCTGACCTCATCCCTCATACACTGTCATTCTGACCACCCCACTCACACACCATCACTTGACCCCCACCCCCTCACACCATCCTGGATCTCACCCTCAGACCATCACCCTGACCCTCACCCTCACACCATCACTCCTGACCTCACCCTCACACCATCCCCCCAGCCTCACCCCCCCCCACACCACATCACCCTGACCTCACCCCCTCACACCATCACCCTGACCTCACCCCACTCCACACACCATCACCCTGACCCTCACCCCCTCACACCATCTCCTGACCCTCACCCCCACACCATCACCTGACCACACCATCACCCCACCCTCACCCTCACACCATCCCCCAGCCTCCGTGAGAAGTTCCTGACACTACGGGAGAAAATTTCATCTCACCGCTTCACCACCCTTCACTAACTCCGGTTCGTATTTTTCCCTCGCCGGGTTTTTTCCCTCGCCGGGTTTTTTCCCCTCACCTCACTCTAACTGTTCCTGGTGTGTATTGTACTGGGGTTAATTGGGTAGTTGGTATGGAGGTGGTAGGTTAACTGGGGTCGTGGAATTGATGAGTTTGTTGAGTGGTTGCTGTTGTGGTGGTGGTAGTGGTGGTGTTGTACTTGTGGTGGGTGGTTGTGGTGATGGCGGTGGTGGTGATTGTTTTGGTGTTGTTGTTGTGGTAGTGATGGTGATGGTTGTTGTGGTAGTCGTGGTGATGGTTAGGTTAGGTTAGGTTAGGTTAGGTGTTGAGGCTGTGTGATGGAACCTGTCCCTTTGTTATTATAAAGATCAAACACACACACACACGCACGCACACACACACACACACACACACACACACACACACACACACACACACACACACACACACACACAGTTGCGTTTACGGTTGGGTGGTCAGCATAATTGCCAAGTTTCTCCACTAGTGACGGACGAGATTCACATTATTATATTACAGGAGAAAACCCTTCACTCTGAGCTGGTAAGTCATCGCCATCTTACACACACACACACACACACACACACCAGACTGTCAGTAAGTGTGTGTGTGTGTGTGTGTGTGTGTCTGTGCGTCTGCTCGTCACTTATATATGAAAGTGTGTGAAAGTAATTTAAGATTTACTTAGATTTAACACGATATAAAAGTTTGAGATAACGGAATACTTGGTTAGGTTAGCTTATATTAGGTTAGGTTAGTAATTTTAGGTATAATTTGACTTAACACGATATAAAAGTGTGAAGAATTTACTTAAGATTTAACATGACAAATTAATCTTGACGTCACATTTAATACAGCTTGACTTAGCTTAAACGTTTTAGCTTGATAGTGTAATCTGTGCCACAGCTTTAAATTTTTTGTAACAAGTAGACCCCCCCCCCCAGCCCAGAGGAGGGAGAGAGGGAGGTTGAGAAGGAAGGAAGGAAGGAAGGAGAGAGAGAGAGAGAGAGAGAGAGGTAGGAGGGAGGTAAAGGAGGAGGAAAGGAGATAAATAAGGAAGGAAGGAGGGAGGTGTGCCAGGGACCCGGTATATAAGGCCAGGCTGTGACATACCGCTGTACACTCTTTCATTAACAACAATTACTAATTATTTTTTAACCTTTCACTCATTTTTATTTTATTTTTAATTATTCTCAAATGGTAAAAAAAACCCAGTATTTTGTCATAACTTTCAACTGTAAGAGTAAAAGAAAAGTAGTAGTATTTTTGTGTGACTGATAGTTTAGTTTACCGCAGTTTAGTCTACCGCAGTTTAGTCTACCGCAGTTTAGTCTACCGCAGTTTAGTCTACCGCAGTTTAGTCTACCGCAGTTTAGTCTACCGCAGTTTAGTCTCCATCAAGTTACTTATTTGAGAACCTAACCTTTTACAGTAATGAATGGTAGGATAATTACACCTAACCTAACCTGACCTGACCTGACCTAACATTAACCTAACCTAACCTAACCTAACCTAATCATGAGGACAGGGGCGAGCGCTGTGTCTTACTGGGCCGCCGCCACACCGCCTTAATCTCAGTTCAAGTTGATGATTGAGTCTTGATTGAAGAGGACCATAGATAAGAGAGAACTGATAAGGTGTGTGCCAAGATTACCCTCTCTCCTGGTGATGAGTGCCAGTAGTGCCTCTTTGGTGATGAGTGCCAAGATTACCCTCTCTCCTGGTGATGAGTGCCAGTAGTGCCTCTTTGGTGATGAGTGCCAAGATTACTCTCTCTCCTCTGGTGATGAGCGTAGTGCTCTCTTTTTGGTGATGAGTGCCCAGTAGTGCCTCTTGGTGGTGAGTACAGTAGTGCCTCTTTGGTGATGAGTGCCAAGATTACCCCTCTCTCCTGTGATGAGTGCACAGTAGTGCCTGTCTGGTGGGGTGCCTCTAACGTGTACACTCAATTGTTTTTAATGTACACCAGATATATATATACTGTACCTAACAAAAAGATGTGTTCACCTCTTTCTTCTGATCCCTGAGTGAACACATCTCTTGAACAATATGAACCTGAGTGTACGTAATATAGTTCACCTGGCTACGACCTACCTGGACACGTACACAAGATACTGGTATTCATCAACTGGTCTTCCCTCACTAGTAAGTTATGCTACCTTTCTTTCCTCATGACACTAGTTATTACCCTTGTCACTGAACCTCCCTCACACGTATGTCAGGGTGTTGTGGTGGTGGTGTGTTGTTTATCTGGCAACTGTGTATTGTGTTGTATCTTTGGTAGAGGCAACACAAGGCCAATGGCGGTGTATTGTTATGCAACACTGGAGACGGTGTGTGTGTGTGTGTGTGTGTGTGTGTGTGTGTGTGTGTGTGTGTGTGTGTGTGTGTGTGGTCATGGCTTCACTGCTAAGGTTACAGCGTCTCTCACTCCTTATTATACCGCTGTAGAAAATATCTCCCTCACTTCCTTCCTGCCTCCCTCCCTCCCCACCCCCCCCCCTCCTCCCTCCTTCCCCCCCCCCCCCCCTCCCTCCCCCCTCTACTCCCTTCCCTCCCTCCTTCCTTCCTTCCTCCCTCCCTTTCCTCCCTCTCTCCCTCTCCATTCCCTTCTCTCCCTCCCTCCCTCGACCGTGACACACTCAAGGAATCAAGAGTCTCAATAACCAGACTTCTCTTTATATTTGCAATAAAAATGGACCTAGTGAACCACGCTTGTTACCATGACAGTTTTAACTACTGTTTAAACTTGTAACACTTTAAGGTGAACGATTAGAACTTGTAACACGTAAAGTAATATCGTAAGAACTGGCCAGGAGAAGGTGTATGGGTTCAGGTGTGGTACAGTACATGTGTAATATGTGTTTACCTGTGGATGTTGTCACTGCCGTCATACATCATACATTGTGACAGTTCTGGGTGGGACCTTATCTCGTCTTATCGGATCCAGGTAATGAGTGTGGCTAACCTTACCTTAACATCTGTCGCACCGCCCCCCGTCACTGTCTCCCGTCACTGTCTCCCGTCACTGTCTCCGTCACTTTCGTCCCCGTCCCGTCATTTACCTGTCGTATACTGCACCTCTGCGTGTGGCTTAGTAATATCAGGACCTCCTCTCTCTCTCTCTCTCTCTCTCTCTCTCTCTCTGTCTCCTACATGTATTAATTATGTTTGTGACGTGTTCTGTACCAGTAGTCATCATGGCTTAAAAACATCTGTCTGCTGCGGCTCTACCACGAGTGGGTGTTTTGTCCTCACCTCACAACAACTGTCACCACAACTAGTGTGTTTACTTTCACCACTGTCACCACTTGGCTTACTTTCATCTCACTATCAACTTTCACCATTTAATCACCACCATCATTCACAACCACAATTATTATCCTTCCCTTCACCACCACTTACTGATGTCCCCTTAGCCCACGTCATTGGCACTTACCAACTACTGCCATAATGATCACTGCCAGTACCAGACACTTCCCTGTTACCATTATCATACCACTACTTAACCTAACCTAACCTAACCTAACCATGACCATTAACTACCATTTGCTACCACTCATGACCACTACTTGCACCAATCACCACCGACTACCCTCAATCACCGCCAACAACCACGACCCTGACACCCCAACCGCACTGACCCCCTACCACCCCTCTTCCCCCTCCACCTTCCCCCACCCTCCTCTCACCCTTCCCTCCCTGCACCTCCCTCCTCCCCCTCCCCTCCCCACCTCCCCCTCCCCTCCCCACCCCCCTCCCCTCCCCTCACCCCTTCCCCCTCCCTCACCCCTTCCCCCTCCCTACACCCCCCCTCCCACCCCTCCCCCAACCAAACCAAGCCAACAGTATTTAGCAGTCGCCTTGGCCCGTAAAGTCTTTTACCTTTGTTTCCTCAGTAATTGTTCTCCAGCGGAAACGAGGCATTTTTTCTTGGTGGGACGTACAGGTGTGTCATGTTCACCTGCTAATATATGTGTGAGAGAGAATGCTGTTGGGTGAGGTTAGGTTAGATTAGTGAAGTCGAGGAGAAACACCCCCTGCTTCCACTTTCCCCCTCCCTACTTTCCCCCCTCCTCCCTACTTCTGCTTCCCCTGCTCCCCTCCACCTACTTTCCCCTTACCCCTCACCAGCCCTTCCCCTCCACCTCTCCCCTCCCCTGTTTGGTGTGGCTGGGTTGGTGATGAGACGACTGGACAAACATCGGGCAGACAAGATAATCGTGACGAAACGAAATTCATATTAAGAAGCCAATGACCCTTCGCCTCACACAGGGTAAAGGGTGAGACTAGGGGGTGAGGGAGTAAGGTAGGGAGAGCAGATAATGAGGGAGAAGAGATGGAGGTGGGTGGAGAGAGAGAGAGAGAGAGAGACATTCACACTCTTGCATGAGTCTTGATGGTGAATAAATGTTATCATGCACTGACCTCGCCACATTAACCCCCCCCCTCCCCCCCTGGATTTTCTCTTTACGATTTTCTTGTTTTTCTGGGATGAGTGAAATGAGGTGAATCAGAAATGAGGTGAGGTCAGAGAAAAAAATTGGGCAGGTCGGGGAAGAACTTGAGGATTTAGTTTTGGTTTGGTTAAAGCTAGGGTGGTTAATCTTCAGATGATCAATTGCCTTTACTTTCACGGCGTTGGATGTGAGTCGACTTGGTGCTGTTTTCCGCGTCTCTGAAACACTGAACAACCTAACCTAACCTTACCTAACCTT
This sequence comes from Homarus americanus, assembly GCF_018991925.1. NCBI lineage: Eukaryota > Metazoa > Arthropoda > Malacostraca > Decapoda > Nephropidae > Homarus > Homarus americanus. Next base: position 270,536 of record NW_024750770.1, read on the forward strand.
CTGAAGACTCTCCTCGGCGTCGTCCAGGTGTTTGTCTCAATTTACTTTCCACCTGGAGCTGTGGTGAGTATTATATAGTCCAGGTGTTGTGTAGAAATCTCCCTCCCTCCCTCCCTCCCTCACTCCTTCTTTCTTAGCCAATCCCTGATCTTGTTTGACTCTCTCTCTCTCTCTTTCTGTCATATTTTCCCTCCTCCACCTCTGCTTGTTCCCCTCCTCTTCCCCCACTCCCCTCCTTTCCCCCCACTCCCCTCCCCCCATAAACAGTGGTGTGACGGGAAAAACTCCTTCAGTGTGACGTGAGGACATGCTAGCCAGGTTAATGAGCCGCAGGTGTAGAGGACACACCTACTTAAAGGAGGGAAAGTAAATAAGTGTCTTCACCAACCAGTCACTTACGAGTAACTTAAGAGAAGAAAGGTTTTATATGTGTAGAAGTGGAACTCATTTTAAAAGGTAAGATCCACACCTGTAGAGTCACCCAAAAGGGAATCTATACAGAATTGTGTTGAGAAAATATGACGTTAACCTAACCTGACCTGACCTGACCACGACCACCACGAGGATTTCTTAAAACACCTTAATACCAAAGCCAGGCAGTTAACGCACATACACACATACACGGAGCGCACACACACACACACGGAGCACTGAGATTGTAGTAGCAGGAGACGACTAAAGAAAAGGAAAAGTGAATGTAATGGATTGTAATGGTAAAGTAACACGGAACAACACTTTTAAGTAACACCACCAACACGCTACTTAAGGCCACCAATAATAGAACTTTTGGTGAGAGCAAATATAGAACTTTGGAGGGGGGGCAATTACAGAACTTTGGAGGGGGGAACTATTAATACCCGTGATTAAATTCCCTGAAAAGCACAAGGTAATGATGTCTTGAAGGTTGTGTGAGTGATGGAGGAGAGAGGAAGTGAGGAGAGATTCTTCCGAGTGAGACAGCGTGACGCCTTGGGGGGAGGAGGCCAGAAGGGGCCATGAGGAGGGAAGGGGGGGGGGTTAGGGGGTGGAGGAGAGAGTAGGAAGGAGGTCGTAGAGAGAGTGTGATGAAGACTGGGAGAGGGACGCCATGTTGGGAGGGGGAGTGAGGGACGCCATGTTGGGAGGGGGAGTGAGGGACGCCATGTAGGGAGGGGAGTGAGGGACGCCATGTTGGGAGGGGGAGTGAGGGACGCCATGTTGGGAGGGGAGTGAGGGAGCAAGTTGGGAGGGGGAGTGAGGACGCCATGTAGGGATGGGGAGGAGGGACGCCATGTTGGGAGGGAGAGTGAGGGACGCCATGTAGGAGGGGCAGTACTGAGGGAGTGAGGGACGCCATGTAGGAAGGGGAGTGAGGGACGCCATGTTGGAGGGGAGTGAGGGACGCTATGGGGAGTGAGGGACGCCATGTAGGGAGGGGAGTGAGGGCGCCATGTAGGGATGGGGAGGAGGGACGCCATGTAGGAGGGGGAAGGGAGAGAGGACCCATGCAGAGTTTGAGGGCAGGGGGAAGGAGTAAGAGGAGGAAAGAGGCCATACAAGGAAGGAAGGAGGATGGAAGGGGGGAGTGGAGGGAGGGAGTAACCATGCAAGGAGGGAGTGGGAGAGGGGAGTTGCATGACTGGCCACTTTCACCCACTCTTCGCGCGTGTCCTTTCTCCCACCTGCGCTAGATGGCTCTATGAACGCCTATCCTGACTTGACTAACCCAGAGAGAAAGACTGGCCGAGTTGTTTGTAATAGAGGAATCACGTAAAAGCTTATCTTACCACACCTATACCTGAATTGACCTATATACAGGTTAAGTAAACGACCTATCCAAACCCTCCTCTCTCTCTCTCTCTCTCCACAACACACCCACCTCACAGCTGCCACACCATCAGCCACACTCATCCATCCACAAGCGCCTACATCCGCCGACTTGGGTTATCCATTACCCGCTTGCCTCACACACCCAAACTTGGTCCTGGCGTTCGATTGTTTCCCCTGCTGGGGGGGATTCTTATGTTGAGTCATCCACGCCTGCCTGCCTCCTCCTCCTCCTCATCTTCCCTCCCCCTCCCTCCTCTCCCTCCCTCCTCCCTCCTCCTCCTCCTCCTCCCCCTCCTCCTCCTCGTCCTCTTCCTCTGACGTGTAGAGGTTTGACCCTTGTTAGCTCTCACGAGTGGCGGGTCACGTTAGTCACGCCGTACCTGTACTAGGACCTGTTTCCCCCGTCAGGTAACTAATCCAGCCCTCCTCCCTCCCCTCACCTGTGTCACCTCCCTCCCCTGTGTCACCTCCCTCCCCTGTGTTAGTGAGGAGTGGGTGTTCCCCCTCTCACTTCTTTCCCTTTGACGTGAAAATAATCATACACAACGTCATACACACCCCCTCACCCCCTTGGTCCCTCACCCTTCACCCCCCTCACCCCTTTCACCCCCCTCACCCCTTCATCCCCTCACCCCTTCACCCCTCACCCCTCACCCCTCACCGCTTCACCCCCTCACCCCACCCTCTCACCCCCACCCCCACCCCCTCTCAACCCTCCACCCCCACCCCTCACCCCTTCACCCCCTCACCCCTCTCCCCTCACCCCCGTGTGTCATAAACACTGTCAGCCACCAGACGACCTTCATTACAACTTTCCCCAGTGTGCCAAACCTCACGTCACGTCACCTCACCGCCGTTGTGGTAGACGTGGCATCACAGCGTCATCTTAAGAGGAGTGTCAATAATTTGTTGACGTATGCATGTATGTATGTATGTATGTATGTATGTATGTATGTATGTATGTATGTATAATAATAATAATAATTAACGGATTATTGAAAGAGCATGGCAGCCAGAAGGTTGAAAATGTACAGTTACATATTTGGGGAATGGGTCACTTGATTGACAACTAATATACAAGTAACATAAGTGATACAAATATGATGTGTGTGTGTGTGTGTGTGTGTGTGTGTGTGTGTGTGTGTGTGTGTGCGCGCGCGCGTTATGTACGTCACGTGTGGAGGAGCCATTGTTGTCATGATCCAGGATATTACATAATAACGTTTCCTCTTAACATTAAACTTGCCTTTCACTTATCGGCTGCCGGAGTCTGAGTCTTGCTATTATTGTCTCAGGTAACCGAGCCGAGCCGAGCCTAACCCAACCTAACCTAGCCGAGCCGAGCCGAACCTAACCTAACCTAACCTAACCTAACCTAGCCGAGCCTACAAGACAGGTGAAAGCTTCTTGTTAATTAGGTTTAGTAGTACAATAGTCAATTAATTTAATAATGTTGAGTTAATTACATCATTAGCATAATTAGATGTGTTTATTGTACTTAACAGGTGTGTCACAAATCTCACCTGTACTGCACTGTACCTGACACCTGATTAAAAGATTTCTATTTTTTTTCTAATTAATCTGTAAATGACACCGTGTACGCCTCCTATTAGACGGTACAGACAGACATGACACCGTCTACACCTCCTATTAGACGGTACAGACAGACATGACACCGTCTACACCTCCTATTAGACGGTACAGGCAGACATGACACCGTGGATTGGTTAGGTTAGGTTTGGTTAAGTTAGGTTAGGAGGAGCAGTGTTGACTCAGCCACCCTCACCACTCCTTCCTCCTCCAGTCACCCACGTCCACCCACCCACCCTGCCACGCCCACCCACGCCCACCCACGCCTTCTTCCTGCTCCATTACTTATCCAATTTCTCACCTATGCACTTACCCTTGTACTTCCCTCGGCACTTACCCATGCACTTACCACTTACCTGTAATAATTAGTGAGGGACATATACCACACGTTAGCGACAGGTGTTAAGTGACAGACAGGTGATGATGGCAGGTGGTGCTACTTAATTAAAGGAACACTTAACATCTATGATTTCCCCCCCAAGTAATACACCTGTAGCTTAAGATGTTACTTACTGCATGACGTTGTTACCTGAGACCCACGGAGCATTTATAACTATCTTAAGACTATATTTAGCATTGTTACCTGTTACTTATATGACGCCAGGAAACATTCATTATCATGAGTGTTGTTCCCGGCATTCTTACTCTCCACACACCGATCACACGTTCTCAGGAAACATTCATTTGGTACAACACAAAGAGACTGGCTTCGTGTAACACATTTCGAATACAAAGACGATAAGAACCTTCTCCTGAATGGTATATCACCACTCAGCAGCAGAAACAATAGGAGTTAACATTCTAATCATACACCACCTCTGCCCTGACTGTAGTGCGTGTTGAGCATCGGAGGAAATAGGTGACAATGATATAGTTCTCTAGACAAAGATATATTATTCTTTTTTCTGACAGTGATCACTGTAGTATAGAAACTCTTAGGATTACACGACTTAAATCCTCACTCACCTTTCCGCTCTCACCCTCCCCTTTCTCCTCTCCCCTCTCTCCCTTTCCCTCCTCCATTCCCCCTCCTCCATTCCCCTTCACCTTCCTCCTCCATTCTTCTCCGCCCCTCCTCCCTCCTCCTGCGTCAGGTACCAAGTGTACTCACCTGCCTGAGTGACCCCAGGTAGGACTCACCAGGTAACCGGTGTAGGTGTGTGTGTGTGCTGTGTGTGTGTGTGTGTGTGTACAGTGGGGTGTTGTTTAGTAGATGAATGGTGATGATGATGATGATGGACGATGATGTAGAGGTCATCATCTTAACCTGGGAGTAGAGGGGGGATAAGGGAGGTGGGCAAGGAGGAGGAGGGAGGGGGAGAGGGGGCCTGTGGTGGAGGTGTGGAGAAGAAGGAAGACACGGAGAACAGTAGGAGGAGGAGGAGGAAGAAGAGAGAAGAGTTGTAGAGAGAAGGCACGGGAGAAGAAAGGTAGGTGTGGTGTAGTGAGGAGGAGACGCAGTGAGAAGAAGAAGAATGAAGTCCCCCACACAATAGGAGGAGGAGGAGGAGGAAGACGTAAGAGAAGGATGGATGAGTAATGAGAAGGAAGAGAGAGACACCTAAGGAAGAGGAGGAAGAGGAGGAGGAGGAGGAGGAAGGAGGTGTGAAGAAGGAGGAAGGAAGGAAGGAAGACGCTGAGGACCAGACGCACCACAACACTGGCCGCTCCATAACAGCAAAACATAAAGGACTTTGTTGTGGCGTCGACACCTGGCAGACACCGTGCGCCACAACCACTATAGTGCCTTAGTTAGTCTCCTCACCTCTTAGTATTGTCAATGTGTACACCTCGTGTCTCTTTGCTACACACTCACATACATACATACATTCACACACACATGCTACAAAACGTACAGAGATTGATCATATATATATATATATATATATATATGTGTGTGTGTGTGTGTGTGTGTGTGTGTGTGTGATAGATGGAGGGTAATATTTCAATATTTTATTTACTACTAAAAAAATATCCAGGTACATATTCAGTATATATAAATAAATAAGTTTACTAATTATCAATGAAACAGTTATAAATATTGGAATTTGTTAACTTTAATGTGTTAGTATGGGATAATGTTTTGAGAGCAGGCACAATGTTGGAAACTATTACCACGAACAGGACCACGAACTCATTCATTTCTCTTAAATTCAAACTACGTGTAATCTAACTTATCTTGACCTAACTATCATATGGTTGATTGGGTTAGGATTAGATTATGTTTGGTTAGGTTAGGATTAGATTAGGTTTGGTTGACTCGTGGAAAAATAAACGATCTGGCAGCTTTGTTTGCTTACAAGCTTGTCCCCTGCAGCTTGTGTTCGTCTTGTTCCCTATATGATTCTTATCTCTATATTACCCAGGTTCGACTCCCCGTTGTGAGGCTTAATAGAGAAGAACAGTTTAATAGCTACATAAACTACTCTCAGGTAACAAGGACTGGCTGAGTCACGCGTATGGATTCTTCTCACGGAAAATGAGTCTCAGATATCCGGGGGTAACTTGGCTAAAGTGATCTTCTCGAGTCACCGTTATTACATCAAGTTTAACCTTTGTAGATGATTACACGCGGTAGGAGTTTTTGTCTTGTGTTAAAGAGCGGCTCTACAAAAAAAAAATACGTGTGGAGATATTGCTTGAAACAAATGAGCATCGTCGGTAAGGGATCGAAAGGAAGTTGGGTTCCGCTGTAGAGGGTCAGATGCCTCGCAGATTGTCAACAGGATCTGATTCTTTTGTCTTCTTGGGAGTCACTGAGACGGATGCTCTACTTCACCCCTCCCTCCCCAGCTCTGTACCTCCTTGTATAACTAGATATCATTAATAACATCATCGGGGTATAATACTAAGCTACAAAAACCTCGTAACATTATAGTGAGGTGTTAAGCTACGATGGTCTAGATTCCAGTCAGATGTTGTGGCCTTGAAACTGTGGGTGATGTAAATATGGCTTTGTGAGGGCGAGCCTGCGTGCAAGATGGCGTGGGTGAGCTGGACCTGGCGGGCTTCCCTGGGGCGGGTGACCTCGTCCTAGCCTACCGCGGGGGACCATAGCAGGACCACGGGAAGACCACGGGAGGACCACGGGAGGACCACGGGAGGACCACGGGAGGACCACGGGAAGACCACGGGAGGACCACGGGAGGACCACGGGAGGACCACGGGAAGACCACAGAGGACTAAGAGGGAGGAGAAACAGAGTGATAGTTACCAAAGAGGAGAAGAGGAGAACCAGGAAGAAGAGGTGACCCAGAGAAGGAAGAGAGAGATTAAAGAGAGGAAGTTACAAAATAAGAGAAGGGAAGAGAGATTAAGGGAAGGAGAAGGGAATGTTGTGGTAATGAAGAGGAGATGGTGATGAAGAGAGAGAGAGAGAGTAGAGAGAGAGAGAGAGAGAGAGAGAGAGAGAGAGGGAGAGAGAAAGAGAGATATGAGAAGAGGTTAAAGAGAGGCACACACACACACACACACACACACACACACACACACACACACACACACACACACACACAGATAGACAGACAGATAGACAGACACACTATAGGTGCAGCTTTCTTAATAACTCCAATCAGCAGTGAGTGTGGGTGGGGATGTGGCGTGAGGGTGGGTGGGTGTGCGTGTACGGGCGCGCTCCGGTTTAGCCTATAATAATTTTAGAAGAACGTAATTAAAACTAAAACATTTATTTATGCAGTTAATAATAATTTTTGATGATCATTAAAGAAAATTGCATATTCATTTTACGAATTTATTTGTTCTAAGATGTTTTAATTATATTTTACCTATAATGAGAGAGAATTAATCTAATTACTTTATTTATCTCCTTACAGGTACGTATCATTACTGAGGAGAAGAGGGAACTAAGTGACAGGAGACAGAGAACGGTGAGAGAGAGAGAGAGAGAGAGAGAGAGAGAGAGAGAGAGTAATAAAAACAAGAATTAAAGAAAAAATATATATTTTTTTTAGATGAGCATTGAGCGCCGACTCTGTAGTGTAGGAACTGCCTATTTATCTATGGTCGGGATTTTATCGGAAATACGAAAAGACAAATACGAAGAATGAAAAAAATAAATAAAGGAAGAATTTACGATGAAAGAAATATACAATTGAGAGAAACAAAATGCCACTTTTAGGTGTGTGTGTGTGTGTGTGTGTGTGTGTGTGTGTGTGTGTGTGTGTGTGTGTGTGTGTGTGTGTGTGTGAGGAGGTTATCCAGGTCCTCAGTGAGTGTTTACCTCAGGCAGGACCCCGTGACGGAGGAAACTTCCCCCACAGGACACAAACACACCACCACCACCACCTCACCACCACTACTCCCACCATTAACCATCACCACCACTATCTGCTCTCTACGCTCCAGGCCAAGGGTTCAAAGCGTGGGGCTTAAATAATCCTAGGGTCCTTTAATAGCCCTTATAGAGACTACAAAGTTTTCAGTCTAGGACCATCTCTTATAATCTACAAACCCTTCCCCTTCCTTCCTACCACCTCCTTCCCCTCCTCTTCCCCTTCCTTCCTTCCACCTCCCCCTTCCCCTCTCTTCCCCTTCCCTTCCTTCCACCTCCTCAGATGACCTGGGATAGTTCATAATAAACCCTTCTTCTCCCCACCTATTCCTCCCCATCCTTTTTCTCCCCATCTTTTCCCCCCCTCCCCCACCTTTCCTCCCAGATAAAAGAAAAATCTCCGTTTGAATCCAGGTTAAGAGATCAAGGTAATCCATGCGTATTTGGGTGTGGGCGTGACCACCAAAGCCAGGCTTCACATACCTTGATTTGAGCACAGTCTCTCTCTCTCTCTCTCTCCTCTCTCTCTCTCTCTCTCTCTCTCTCTCTCTCTCTCTCTCTCTCTCTCCTCTCTCCGTTTATTATCATTGTTACTATTTCCTTCCTCGTTTATCATCATCATTATTATTGTTATTACTATTTCCTCGTTGTAAAGTTAGAGCGTTAATGATATAAGTGGTTTATTAAGTTTGTTTTAATAAGGTGTTTATGTTAGGTGGTTTTTATTGTTTATTTACTGTAAGAAACACCAAAGACGAAATGGGATTAGGAGGGAGGAAGCGATAGGGAGGAGGGGAGAAGAGGAAGGTGATAAAAGAGGGAGGAGAAACTGGAGAGGGGAGAAGTGAAAGAGAAGAGGGAGGGAAGGATAAAGGTATAACATTTCCTCCCTTCCTGCCTTTACTTTCAGCCCCCTCCCTCCCTCCCTCTCCCTCCCTCCTCCTCCCTCCTCCTCCCTCCCTCCCTTTGTAAGGTAGTGTAAAAGTAATTCCTGAGTCTGACAGTTGAATAATATCAAGAGTGTTGATGAAACGGGACCGGATCGACCAACACACACACACACACACACACACACACACCACCACCTCGAGTACATCATTATACGCTAGTGTTGATTCATGATAAATGACTATGAAACTGTACTTGTGTTTCATTATTATCTACGTCTGTTTCATTATTATCTACGTCTGTTTCATTATTATCTACGTCTGTTTCACTTCGACATACAGGCTTGGTGTCCTTCGTATCACAATTCAATTAAAGAAAACGAAGAAAAAACTGGATTTATCTACAGTATATTGTTACCATTACCTGTTCATAAGTTCATAATATCAAATCTCTTTATGGAATACGTTCTGGAATGCTTGATACCTTGATGGCTCTTGTTAGTATCTGTTGCTTGGTATTGTATGTACGGGATCCTACTGGTCCTTGGATGATGTCCTTACGTATCCTTAACGGTGTTTTACAAGGTCTCGAAATGAAAGAAGGATTTTATTTTTTATTCTACTCAATAATAAAGATTAATGCAGAGTGTTATAGAGAAGTGTCCCTGTCTCATTGTCTGTCTGCTTCCCTGTCTGCTTCCCTGCCTGTCTGCTTCCCTTCCTGCCTGCTTCCCTCCCTGCCTGCTTCCCTCCCTGCCTGCTCCCTGAGACATTGTGAGTTGGAGGGAGGCAGGGAGCAGACGGGCTGGGTCTCCTGGGACACCCTTATATATGGATCGATATACCTGGGTAATATCTCTTTTATAACTCTTACCTAATGCCCCGAGACTCACCTGGAGATCACCTGTGTTCGATGGCATTAGGTGTGTGTTGAGTGTGAAGGTGAGGAGGGTGTGTTGAGGGGATAATCTGGTGGGAGGGTAAACAGGGGAGGGGGGAGGAGTCAAAGAGAGGGAGAAAATGGAGAGATGGGAGTGGGAGGAGAGACAAGAAGAAGAGAGGGAAGAAGAAGCAGAGGTTAAAGTAGAAATAGAAGAGGAAGGGAGAGAACAGAAGGGTACAGAGGACGTGTCAACAAGTTAATACATATATGGTTACTGTCAGGCTCCGTTACCGCGGCGCACGTCGGGGAAGCTTTGGTTAGGTTAAGGCTGAGCTGCAGGATGGCACAGGGGAGGGATGAGGGGATGGACTGGGGGTGAACTTAGCCTGGATAGACGATGAGATTTTGGACTGGATGGGGCTAAGGTACAAGGCTGGAGAGAGAGAGAGAGAGAGAGAGAGAGAGAGAGAGAGTTATTGGAGTGGGTGGTGGTCGAGAAGGATGTACTGGGGTGGGTGTTGCTGGGAAAGAGATATAACGTAGTAGGCGTTGCTGAGGAGGAGGGAAGTGAGGCACTGGGGGTGGGTGATGCTGTAACAGGGGGTCTTGGGCGGGACAGGCTGGGAGTAGATGAAAATGGACCTGGTGGAGTGGAGCGTGGGAGGAGGACAACCTGGTGGAGTGGAGCGTGGGAGGAGGACAACCTGGTGGAGTGGAGCGTGAAGGGAGGACAACCTGGTGGGTGGGCGTGGGAGGAGGACAACCTGGTGGAGTGGAGCGTGGGAGGAGGAGACAGCCTGGTGGAGTGGAGCACGTGGGAGGGAGGACAACCTGGTGGAGTGGAGCGTGGGGGAGACAACCTGGTGGAGTGGAGCGTGGGAGGAGGACAACCTGGTGGAGAGGATCGTGGGAGGAGGACAACCTGGTGGAGTGGAGCGTGGGAGGGGGCCTGGTGGAGTGGAGCGTGGGGGAGGACAACCTGGTAGAGTGGAGCGTGAGGGAGGACAACCTGGTGGAGTGGGCGTGGGGGGAGGACAACCTGGTGGAGTGGGCAGTGGAGGAGGGACAACCTGGTGGAGTGGAGCGTGGGAGGAGGACAACCTGGTGGAGTGGAGCGTGGGAGGAGGACAACCTGGTGGAGTGGAACGTGGGAGGACAGCCTGGTGGAGTGGAGCGTGGGAGGAGGACAACCTGGTGGAGTGGAGCGTGAGAGGAGGACAACCTTCGCCAGTATCAGAGGAAACCTAGAGTTGACGAGGCAGGGAGGGAGACGAGTTAGCCCACCACAACAAGGGATAGGCGTTGGCTAGGTTAGGCTGCAGTGCGTCTGTCTGGCTACTTATGGGAGGCTACGTCTGGCTGCTTATGAATGGCTACTTCTGGATACTTATGTGTCTAGCTACTTGTGAGTCTGGCTACTTAAATTACAATTGTTTTAATATTTATGATGATCTGGTCTATAGCGAAACATAGTTAGACAGATATATTATTAAAGAGAGAGAGAGAGAGAGAGACTCAAGGTCTCTCTCACCAGAATAACAAGCCTTAACCACAACCCCCGTAACACTCATCTGTCAGCACTCACTGTCAACACTCACCTGTCAACACTCACCTGTCAACCTTTCTGGCCCGTAATACACTTTGTCTCATAACACCAAATGATGTGAATCCATACCAAGTGATTCGAATCCACCAAGTCGAACCCGAGCTCCAAGTGATTCTCTGTGGTATACCATCTTTATGTAGAAGGGATATAGGGTTAGGTTAGGTTAGGTTAGGTTCGGTTCTTAACTTCACTACGAGGCTGCTGATGTAGTCACTTAACCTAACCTAACCCAACCCAACCCAACCTAACCTAACCTAACCTAACCCAACCTAACATAACCTCACCTAACCTAACCTAACCTTAGATAAGAAAAAGAACTTTGTAATTTGTTAAGAAAAACAGTGCAGGCGTACAATGCGTTATAGTCAGCACGTAGTTGAGTGTTGTACGTGATTGGTCAAGGTAGGAGGTGTACAGTACGGTGGTGGTGGTGGTGGTGGTGATCCTACACTCAGGGTCACCCGCCAGCCGTCCGTCGTGCCTGGCGGGTTTTTTGGATTTTTTGTCCTTTTTTTTTATTATATACTTGGCTAGAACACGCCCAGCTAGACTTACTGACCCGCACAATGAATTTCCCTACTAATCCACCTGGCCCTCCCACTCCCCTGGCCTTCCCACTCCCTCCGGCCCTCCCACCTCCCTCCCACTGGCCCTCTCCTCCCACCCCCCTGGCCTCCCACCCTGGCCCTCCTAAGCCCTCCACCTGGCCCCCTGGCCCTCTCACTCCCCTGGCCCTCTCACTCCCCATATAATTAACGCTTCATCATCCTTGTTTATTTTACAATTTTTTCCGGATTATTTTGAGATTATATTTATCTTCTAATTATATGACCAGAACAACACCCCAGACAGACAGACAGACAGACAGACAGACACAGACAGACAGACAGACAGACACAGACAGACAGACAGACAACTAGCTAGACAGATAGACAGTACAACACAAGCAGAAATGATCAGGAAATAATGACATGGAAGCAACGGGTTAATAAAAAAAAAAAAGTTTCTTGGTAAATAATGAACTGAAGGCGGAAATAATCTTAAGAAACGAAGGAGAAATAATAGAAATTGTGATAGATTACACAAAAGATAATAAAGGTAATGGAACAAAGAATAAGAGGAACAATAAAATAAATACAAAAAATTGATTTGGAGAATGTTGGGGTTATAATGGAACAAGTGGATAGATGATAGGATAGGCAGGGTAGGTTAGATGATAGGATAGGCAGGGTAGGATAGGCAGGATAAGACAGACTAGGATAGACAGGGTAGGATAGATATTGTCTTAGTGACATATTAGGAAAATGACAACTAAGGTGTGACAGGAAGTATAGTGGGGGGGGGGTGACGGGAGAGGGATGTGAGTAGAATGTTGGAAAATTATCACGAACGGGACTGCTAATACAAATTTCAAACAAAAGTCAACCTAGCCTAATCTAACCTAACCTCAAAAATAATATAGTAATTATAAGCTAGGTTGGGTTAGGTTAGGTTGGTTTGTGTTCTTTAACTCAAAATAAATAAATGGTTTATCGTCGTGTTCGTGGTACTCGTCCAACACTGAACATATTGCGTCATGCCTCTCTCTGTGACGTCACTTCAACAACAACAACATTGCTGAGCTGGACATTCCTGACTGACAGGATATTTAACGTGATGATGATAAAATATGAACAAACATCAACACTATTGACATGATGCGTAGGGAACAAATGAGCCTAAAAAAGAAAAATTGCATCTAAATACAAGGACAAGGAGAGAGAGATCTACAAGTCAGGTGTGAACAATATGAACAAGTAACCAGGTGTGTTGTGGTGTGGTATGTGGAGTATGAACAAAGTTATTACACCATTTGTCCCTGGTAGATGCCGACATGCACCACGGCGCCGCTGATTCACTGGGCCTTACAGCTACCAGTAATTTGTCCCTCCTTCCTTCCTTCCTTCTTTCCTTCTTTGCCTACCTCTTTCTTTCCTTTGGCTACCTCCTTCCTTTAGCTATATCCTTCCTTTCTAGGCTACCTCCCTCCTTGCACCCCACCCTCCTTCTCTGTCAGCCTCCTTCCTTGCCAGTCTACCCCTCTCCCCTTCCTTCCCTTTCCCTCTCTATCCCTCTCCCTGACAGCCTCGGCCCTCCCCATGCCTGTGGTCCACTGCCCTTGATGAATGCGGTGCTGTTGACGATGACTCCACTAAGGAATGAGGATACACACACACACACACACACACACGTGACTCGAACCATATGATTTCAGTAAACAACCATACCTCTCTCTCTCTCTCTCTCTCTCTCTCTCTCTCTCTCTCCATTATATTTAAGAATCTTGATCCATAAGGAGTTCACAAAATTCAATAGGTTTATATCGTTCTCTGATGCACTGGGGTACAATCTAGGTCATCTATATTGTATATTTTGACGGTGGAATTATATTTTTTTTTGTAGAATAAAATCAAAATATTAAGAAATTCTCGTAATTGGAACACCTCACCTGGGCTGGGTGGCTCACGTGTGTTGGTCTATAGTTAAAATGACCAGCTGAGCGTGTCGTTACCAGCTGGTTCACGGGGTAGTTGATGACAGTGCTCCCTTTACCTGCTGTTCTCTGTCACCATGGTCCTGTACTTCACCCAACCACACACACACACACACACACACACACACACACACACACATTGTAATTATACTGTACTGTAATGTTATCAAGCTGTGTCAGATCTCAGTTACAAGTCAATATATTTTCCCGTTATATTTGATGGTATATTGAATCTATTTATGAAACCAGGATAAAAGATTCATTTCTTGGTTCATTTATATTTAGTTAACCAAGACGTCTATAAAATTACTTTAACTAATCAAAACAGTTCAGATTATCTTACATGGCTCCTCGTTCTTGTCGAGTCTTACTGGTAGGGGAGATATTTTCATGTCTACACCTCAGTCAAGTCTTTTTGTTTCTGGTGTAGGGTTTTTATAATAGTTCCCCCTCCGCCTATCTCTCTTCCCCACGTTTTCTTTAATCAGATCCTCAGGTGCCACTTACTGTATTGTTGACTTGGGGACTGTATTCCCTCTTTATACCCTCCTTCCATCCTCCCCCTCTCACTAGCCCCTTACCTCCTCCTCTAGCCCCCACCAGCCCCCTACCCCCTCCCTCCAGCCCCACCAGCCCCCTGTACCTCCTCCTCTATTCCCTCACCTCCTCCCTCTAGCCCCCACCAGCCCTCCTACCCCTCCCCTAGCCCCTACCACCCCCTCCCTCTCAGGCCCCCCACAAGCCCCTTACCCTCCCCCTCTAGCCCCCCCACCTCCCTCCCCTCTAGCCCCCACCAGCCCCTACCACCTCCCAGCCCCCACAAGCCCCATACCTCCCTCCCCCAGCCCCCCACACAGCCCCCCTACCCCTCCCTCTAGCCTCCACCTAATCAACATTTCACCATTAACCATACCATTCACCATCGTCCAATCTTATAACTTCCCTCCCCAACACCCCCACCATCACACCCACCCCCTCCTCCCCATCATCACCCCCCTCACCCCTCCACTCCACCTCTTCCTCCTTCCCTCAACCCCCCAGCTGTGTGTACGTCACCATCACACCAGGCGGCACAACTATACGGTACAGGGTGACAGTTGACGGGAGTGACGGCTGGATTGGAGTGACAGCGACAGTGGCCACAGAAGGTCCCGCCAGGCCAGGTGTGCTCTCTGTTCCACCACCACTGCGTCCCCCCACCCACCACAACCACTGCGTCCCCCCACCACCACTGGCAACTTCCCCCACCATTGCGTCTGCCCTCCACCACCACCACATTACGTCTCCCCCACACCACCACTGCGTCTCCCTCACCACCACCACTGCGTCTCCAACACCACTGCGTCTCTCTTAACACCACTGCGTTTCTGACCACCACTGCGTCACCCCCCACCACCATATTGCGTCACCCCCACTGCGTCTCCCCCACCACCATTGCGTCTCCCTCACCAAGGTTATATAATATAGTGACATGTTCACTATTATTTTATATTGTTACAGCCGTAGTCTTCAATGTCATTTCCTACACGTCACCGTCATCCATGCACGTCACCGTCACCCCTACACGTCATCGTCACCCACACACATCATTGTCACCCCTACACGTCACCGTCATCCATGCACGTCATCGCCACCCACACACATCATCGTCACCCACACACATCATAGTCACCCACACACGTCATCACCCACACACGTCATCACTTCACTGGTCATTGACAACGTGTATAAAACACTACATAATCTACACCTTCTCCCCACTACCTGTTATCAGTGTGTGTGTGTCAGGATCAGTACTTGTGTCTCGACCAAGTCTCACAAGAAACTGAACCCGTCATACATACATACACACACACACACACACACACACACATACATACATACATACATACATACACACACACATGGTACACTATTTGCCCTTGAGTATTACACAAAACACCAACTGTTTCACACTTATATTTGTGTTACACTGATAAGCGTTAAATGTTTTTGTTTGTTTGGTGTTGTTGTATTGTTGTTGTTTTTTATTTGTTTTTCAATTGTTGTGTTTAGAATAGCGTCAACAACAGTGAAGCTTCCGGTTGTGGAGGAAGAGACAGACAGACAGACAGACAGACAGATGGACAGACAGACAGATAGACGGGGTATTATTGTCGTACCAGCAATTGACGTCATAATACTTTTGTGTGAGGGGCGTAGTGTTGTGTTGTGTTTATCCCGGTGAGGTGAGGTGAGATGAGGTGAGGTGAGGTGAGATGAGGTGAGATGAGATGAGATGAGATGAGGTGAGGTGAAGTGAGGTGAGGGAGTGTAGGTTGGTGTTGTTGTTGTAGGTTGTGACTCTCTCTCTCTCCAAGATGCAAGAAGAGTCAAAAGAGGTTTGTTTACAATCTTTATAGCGCCTTATGTGTGTGTGTGTGTGTGTGTGTGTGTGTGACCTCGGGGACCAGTTATACAGACAGCATTCATTGTTCACGCCATCAGTATTCATCCCAATTTGCTGCGAGTGGATGAGTAAGTATTTGATAGGTAAACACGAGCCACCCAGCACTATGTTGACACGGGGTACAGGATCACACACGGAACATGTATGTATGTATGTATGTATGCATGTATGTATGTATGTATGTATGTACTGTATGTATGTATGTCTCTCCCTCTCCTCACCTCCCGTTGTATGACTGAGCAAATATCTTTTTTTTTTACACATTGAGGGAGGAAAGAGCATCGTGTTTGTGACGTAGATGAGGGGCGGGGTGAGGGGTGAGGAGGGGGTGAGGGGGAGGAGGTGGTGAGGTGAGGAGGGAGGTGAGGATGGGAGGGGCTGGGTGAGGGAGGGGGCAGGTGAGGGGTGGGGAGGGGCTAGGTGAGG
Organism: Homarus americanus; assembly: GCF_018991925.1. Classification (NCBI taxonomy): domain Eukaryota; kingdom Metazoa; phylum Arthropoda; class Malacostraca; order Decapoda; family Nephropidae; genus Homarus; species Homarus americanus. The sequence goes on from NW_024750770.1 coordinate 287,010, forward strand.
GGAGGGGCGAGGTGAGGGATGGGGAGGCTTGGTTTGGTGTGTTCGCCATTACCCAGTACAGTAACCAGGCAGTAGTGTGTGTGTGTGGCGAGGAGCATCTGGGAGTTAATGAGCCTTGATGACGAGATGTTTTCGTAATATTAATGAGGTACTTAGTGGTCATTCTCAGCCAACCACGATCATCCACACTGATGACGTCGATAAATCTGACCAATCACGATCTTCTTCAATGATGACGTTAATTGTTCTAGCCAATTACAATCTCCTTCAATGGTGACGTTGATTGCTCCAGCCAATTACGACCTCCTACCTACACTGATGACATCAATAAATCTGACCAATCACAGCCTCCAGTAATGATGACGTTTATATAAATCTAACCAACCGCAATCTCCCAAAATGATGACTAGCCAATGACTATGTCCCACGCTGATGGTGTCATTAAATCTGGCCAATCACAGTCTTCCATTACAAGAAACCTCGAGAGTAAAAAATTCACCAGTCATCTCTTTGACCAATTAGAAATCAATTAATAACAGCTAGTTATAACCAAAGTATAACGATAAGCCGTGTAACAATTTCCAGCCAATCAGAATGCGTGCACCAATAACCAGAATATAACAGCCAATCAAGGGCGGTGTAACAAAAGTCTTTCCACCAATCAGGTATCATGATAGTAATCCTATATGAAGCTTCAGCGCTCTCTCTCTCTCTCTCTCTCTCTCTCTCTCTCCATTGCTTCAGGCAAGGAAATTTTCCCCAAACTAGGCCTACCTCCCTTTAGCCTAGGCCTACCACCCTCCATAAATCGTAGCGGTTGACTCGACCGGACATTGGCCATAGGGATAATGGTCAATGTTGGAATATTACCCACCCATTACCCACCCATTATCCACCCATTACCCACCCATTACCATAAGATCCCCCTCATTACAAGCGCGTTCTGGGGTTAATAGGCAAATGGTAATGGTGGTTGGGTGAGGAAGGGAGAGACGAGGGGATTGGCTGGTTCAAGATGGTTGTTAGTAGTTACTGTAAATGTTTACGGGAGGTTTTAACCAAATTTCTATTAATTAACCAACGAGAGAGAGAGAATGATGGACGAATTGACTATTTTAATATTTTTTGGGGGTATTTACAGTATATATAATTAACGACCTAACTACCTATCTAACTAACTGGCTAACTATCTAACGAGCTCAGGAGAGAAATAATCAAATGTTTTTGTTTACAGTCTCGCGGCGGAGGGTCTGGTGCGTCCAATAAGAAGCAGAGAGAAACTTGTAACAGCAGTACTAAGGATGGCCGCCCCCGCGAGAAGGTGAGACAGACAGACAGGCAGACAGACAGAGAGACAGACACAGACAGACAGACAGGTGTTTACAGGGTTTACGGTATTATGACTTGTTGATAATTGCTTAACTACTCTCAACTGACCAATTAATGCATACGTCTACTAATTGTACGTTAATAATAATATGACTCACTATATACTCGTTAAATTAGCTTACACATATCAGCTAATTATGTGAGTTAGATTAATTACACTTATTAGATTGGATTATATTCCCTCATTATGGTAATTATATGTGAATTGGTTTATGTTGTATCATAAGTTTAGTTTCTTAAAGTGAAAATTGTAGGATAATAATAATAATAATAATAATAATAATAATAATAATAATAATAATAATAATAATAACTGCAAGTAGCCAAATATAATTCAAAGGGATCATAGATATAAAAATACATTGCTTGCGGTGTAAAAATTCCACTAGTTATTTTTATATGTATTCCGTAGCAGACATTATGATTATACCAGAATCTGCAACCAGTGTAAACTTAATTTAACGTGTAATTATAACCTACAAAAATCTATAATAATTCTGTCAAGTAAATAATTATATATCGGCTATAATTCAACCAAGCCTGTAATTATTTTAATATTCTGTAATTGTAGAAATTGGTACGTATAAAAGTTCAACAATGTTTCTTATTTAAAATGTGAAGCCTATTTATGTATTTGAGTTTCTACAGTGATACAGAATTAAACTCGTCTCACTCGTTAACTGGTCTTGATGTATTATGTAGAATTGAAGTAGAATATTGTTGTTGTTTTTCTTGTATTTGCATCATAATTGTTGTTGCAGGAGCCATGTGTCAGCCACAACAACAACACCACCACCACTCGCCACCACCACCACCATCTCCAACCCAACCAACCAGGCAGCGGACGACCAGAGAGCGTAGTGGAGAAGACTACGACTACTACCCCAGACGACCACGACCACATCGCCCAGCCACCACCACCACCAGCCATGGCAGCGGAGGTCGACCAGATCAGGGTTCACCTACAGCAGCAGAATACCCAAATTGAGGAACAGATTCAGCAGATAGTATTACAGAGGCAAGAGTGGGAGGATGAACGGCAGCAGTTACTCAAGCGTTTGGAACAACAGCAGGAGCAGTTCGAAGCGGAGAAACAGAAATATGAAGAACAGCTGGAGGATAAATTACTACAGGTGGAGGAGCAGAAGCAAGTGATGGAGGCGCAGAAGCATGTGATGGAGGAACAGAAACAGGTCATGGAGGAACAGCAGCTGAGGATTGAGGATCTCGCTGAGGAGATTATGGTAGGTTGCTGGTCCTCGCGGCCCGGGGGGTCACTAGTCTTCCACCTGTCATTATACTCAATTGTCCGTCATAGAAATAGTGACAGTGATTGTTTTACGAGTGAAATATTTAATTATCTCTTGTACTGATTCTCTTTTGATACTGACACTTAATGCATTGTTTAGTTTACAATGAAATTATTATGAAATATTTGCATATTAATCTGTAGTTAGCAGCAGTAGTTGTTGTACTGCGGTTGTAACTAAAACAGTGTTACTATACTCCTTCCTTACCCCCTACAGGAGCGGGAGTGCCTAGTACCTCCTCCCCCTACGTCGTGGCCCCCGAGGAGGGAGTCCTGCGTCAAGGTGGGTACATCACCTCCCCGCCCCTCCTCCTCCTCCCTCCTCCTCCTCCTGTCCTCCTCCCCCTCCCCTCCCCTCCCTCCTCCTCCCGTCCTCCTCCTCCTCCCCCTCCTCCCTCCCCTCCTCCCCCTCCTCCCTCCCCTTCCCCTCCTCCTCCTCCCCCTCCTCCCTCCTCCTCCCTCCTCCCCCTCCCCTCCTCCCCTCCTCCTCCCCTCCCCTCCTCCCCTCCTCCCCCTCCCCCTCCTCCTCCCCTCCCCCTCTCCCTCCCCTCCCTCCTCCTCCTCCCCTCCTCCCCTCCCCTCCTCCCTCCCCTCCTCCTCCCCTCCTCCCTCCCCTCCCCCTCCTCCCTCCCCCCTCCTCCCCTCCTCCCCCCTTCCCCCTCCTCCTCCCCTCCCTCCCCCTCCTCCTCCCCTCCCCCTCCTCCTCCCCTTCCCCTCCTCCTCCCCCCCCTCCTCCCTCCCCCCCCCTCCTCCTCCCCCCTCCCCCCTCCCCCCCCCCCCTCCCCCTCCTCCTCCCCGTCCTCCTCCTCCTTCCCCCCTCCTCCTCCCTCCTCCTCCTCCCCTCCCCCTCCCCCTCCCCTCCCTCCTCCTCCCCCTCCCCCTCCTCCTCCCTCCTCCCCCCCCCTCCTCCTCCCCCCCCTCCCTCCTCCCCTCCTCCTCCCTCCTCCCCCTCCTTCCCCCTCCTCCTCCCGTCCCTCCCTCCTCCCCTCCCCCTCCTCCTCCCCTCCTCCCCCTCCCCCCTCCTCCCTCCCTCCCCCCCTCCTCCCCTCCTCCATCCCCCTCCCCCCTCCTCTCCTCCTCCTCCCCTCCTCCCCTCCTCCTCCTCCCCGCCTCCTCCTCCTTCCCCCTCCTCCTCCTCCTCCCCTTCCCCCTCCCCCTCCCCGTCCCCTCCCTCCTCCTTCCCCCCTCCTCCTCCCCTCCTCCTCCCCGTCCTCCCCCTCCTCCTCCCCGTCCCCCTTCTTCTCACCACGTGTCACAGTCCCTTATGTATTGTTATGTAGTTAAGTCATCGAAGTAACTTAACCTTTATATTGTCTACTCACTTAACAGTCTCTCGTGCCTCAGGTGTTTGTGTCACTTAGAACCATTAACCCCAGTAAGAGATCTAATTAATATAACCCATTGTTTACATACGTGGTTTAGGAGTTTGTAAGTGTGGTGTATTAAGCTGTGTTGAGGACAGACACTTGGACTTAATGGTCTAGTCTTTCTGGGAGTGTTGGTAACGCTGTCGGGATTTTTTGTTTATTAGTGGAGAACTCATTAATGATTGAAGCTAATAATAGGGGGCCCCGTCACTCAGGATATGGGCCCCGTGACTCACGATAGGGGGCCTCCGTGACTCATGATAGGGGGCCCCAGTAACTCACGATAGGAACCCCCGTCACTCACGATAGGGGCTGAACCAAAGGTGTATTAAAAATGACCTACTACAAATCACACAACGCTGAAATTCACTATGACAGTATCACACACTAGTTCTTGAAGACCGAGGCATCCAGTATGAACGTGTGTCTGTGGGTCGTCCTTGCGTGGAGAAATACGAGGACTTTGTGTGAGATATGAGGGAACATTCTCTCTCCTTGAGTAAACGGTACAGGAGAAACTAAGAGGGGACGGCATTTTACCGTTTCCTCCCCTGAAGCGTCTGGGTGTCCTCTCACTCACCCACCACCCATCTGTTGCCTTCACACACCACCCGCTGTTGCTACTCAGGGGGTGTTGTGTGGTGTGTAGGGGAAGACGCAGGTGGTGAGGCTATAGAGACACAATGTACTGTCTGTTTTTATGACTTAATTAGGCTTGTATACAGTAGATTAATAGTGCTAATGATAAATACTGCATATACACTTCTTCTATAAACCTGTGTACATATTCTAACGTACATACGCCCCTTCCTCCCCCCCGCGAGAACTAGAGAAACGGCTATACAACATCTTATGATTTTGTGACAACTGATATAACTTTTGGCTTTCGTTTATTAATCACAAAATAATATCTGGCTGTGTTGATACCGTGATGTGAAGGAGGGGGTAGAGGACACACACACACACACACACACACACACACACACGAGAGAGAGAGAGAGAGTCGTCATGCTCATCATCAATCAAGATTACTTTCCTCTGATCCAGCTTAATCATGACTGGCCAGCAGACTAATTCTTGAGAGAGAGAGAGAGAGAGAGAGAGAGAGAGAGAGAGGTAATAGCAGGAGAATGGTTAGGTTAGGTGGAGGTTTTAGATTTGCTCCGCCAGGTGACTAGTTTATTGTGCACCCTCTGGCATCCTGAGGTGGGTGGTCAGAGGGGTTACAGGGGGGTCAGGATTGTACTCTCTCTCTCTCTCTCTCTCTCTCTCTCATTGAGGGAGTAAGTGCTTGTATTATCTTTCGCTATGTTGATGGATAAGTGATCATAAGTGCTTGTGTTATCTCCGGGTTATAATGACGTTATCAGAGGAGTGTGTTTGTTATCAGTCAAACACGGTGATATAATTTGTTTCATGATATCAGAAGTTAATTACTATTTTATGTACAATAGATAGATAGATAAAGATGTTTTCAGTTGCTCTGTTTACTTGTTTCTTTGTTTGTGTATTTGTTTAGTTGTGTATTGATTGTAGTTGTATTTAATTTTTGTTGTGCATTTGTTTGTCTAGTAACTCTAGTCGATTGTTTGGCTATTTTTTCATCTATCTATCATCAGATGAAGAGAGAGAGAGAGAGAGAGAGAGAGACCACAATATACACTTAACACTTTCTTCCTCACCTGTCTCTACCTCTATATCTGGGGGTCAGTTGCCAGCTGTTTGATAAATTGTGTGTTTTCTTTACCTAGCTTAGGGCTGTGTGTGTGTGTGTGTGTGTGTGTGTGTGTGTGTCGTTGAATACTCTTAAAGTTACACACAGGTAAATACTATGGTACCAGACACAGACATAATAGAGAAAATAGAATGTTAAAGCCTTAAAACATACAGAAGTAGATGATGACGTCATTGCTAGTAGATTATAAACAACTTGTTCTCTCCCAGGTGTGTGAGCTGCCCACGGTACTGGAACTAAATAGCGAAGATGAGAGCACGCCCACATCCACCACGCCTACCACGCCCACCACGCCCACCAAGCCTCAGCAGAACCACGCCCTTGATCAATTCTCGGCCTTCACTCTGGAGGAGCCGTGTGCGCCCTCAGCCCTTCTCACGCCCACCACTCCAGGCACCGAACCACCAGATTGGCCTAAGGTACTATACGTTGTTACAGGTCACATGGGCGCCCCCTTAAGACTGCATCAGATCTAATGGTTAGGTTGAGGTCTTGTTAGTACTGGTACCGTCTAGGATTAGGACCCATTCGTCGTGGGAGCTTTTTAATAACTCAGTAGGGTTGGTCAAGTCAAGACAGGTGAGGTTAGGTAGGTGGCCTGTGTGGTGTATTAGTAGAGATGAACACTATACAAAGTCTTATAGGGATAAACCACAGGGAAACAGTAAAGCCTTAGTGTATTGACTTTTGTTCTGCCACTTGACGACTTGAGTCTCTAGCAGAAGGACTGAGAATAACCAAGAGATGATATAGGTATAATAATCAACTTATTTACGGTGTATAGTTAGTCTTCCTTATCTTCGGGTCCTGTTTATTGCACGTCTTAAAATATTGGAATTATTTAGGGACCACCGAGAAAAAATGACCTATTATTGTTATATAAGTGAGTGATATAGTCTAGGTACAGTGAGGGTGAAAGTGTAGCTGGCCAAGACTTATTGAGGCTGTCAGATGTAAACTCATGCCTGTGTACGCTGTGTTAGTCCTGCTTTGTTAGGCTTCTCCTTATAAAGACAGCAGGGGTCGTGTTTGCGTCTGGTGTGTGCGTGTGTATCTCTCATGTCCATTTTAGGTACAACATAAAAGATGATGTCAGTGTTTAGTGTCACGTACCTGATGCATGATACATCTGCCTCTGTGTTGTCGTATCCAATAATCCAGACTTGGATGTACGTGAGATTTGCACAGTTAAGGACCATTCTCCTATCTTTTTATTTGAAGAGAATGTACGTATGCTTTATAATTCCCAAATTTTGTTTTGCTTTTCTTACTGTTGCCCCCACTTGTGGCGCCGCCTTTAGTGAATGATCTAACACAACGCCTAGATCTTCTTCCCCTTCAACAGTGTCTAGGAAAATGTTATTAACGTGATAGTTGTGATTATTGTTGATGTATCCTACGAGTAGTCCTACAACATTTGTTAATGCCTTACGCAAAGATTAAGTCATATTTGTAATTTTTTTGCTATGTAGAACACCCATTATACATAAATAAAACTGAACTAATCGTGCTAAAGGCTCTAACATATTCTTTTGTGATGTAACTGGATCATATACATTTACTTATGTCTACCCTCTTCCTGTTGGCTGAACCGTTTTCTCTGGCGGAGGTTTACACTCTTAGAGAAAACGATATTTACGGTGAGGGGATAACCAGAGTATTTTACTGAAGTTTCATTGTCTACTTTACTTTTTAAAGATTTTCAGGGTAAATGGAAAATGGATATTATTATATGCCTCCCCGTCAGTAGACCGCTGCGCATAAAGTATATTTTTGTTCTGTCCAATTCGACATTAGAACGCTCAGTATGTAAAATTGAGGCTTCAACATTTTTCCATTAAAGCATCTGAACTTGGCGAATTATGATACGTGGTTATGTAACTTATGTCGGATGATTTTTCTTCAGCCTTTAACGTCTTTGGGACTTGAGGATAACTGTCGAAATGACTGAATGCTAGCTGGACCGGACATAAATTTTTAACAAACACCTACAGTAATTTCTAATATTTTTAAAGGTGTTCTGTGTTAAAATGATTTATAAAATATATTCTTTTATTTTTCAGGTTAATGAGAAGGAAATCGACAACCAGTTTGTTCACCTGTCAAGAGAACACCAGGAGCTGCAGAAGTCGTATCAGCTGCTGGCATCCACCTCAGCGGCCGGCTCACCTGTCGTCGATTTCTCGGGCAAAGGTGAGTGAAATTATTTATACACTACCGTTTGTTGTATTCATAGAGATAAAAAAAAGTCTTGTAACATTATGGTCGTGTTATCTCTTTCATCATGATGCGTTAAGTGACAATAAATATATGTCCGGTTAATTACTGTCCAATAACTGACGGTCTTTCTATTTAACTATCCTAGGTTATTGTTCTCTTTATTATTTCAAGTTTCATTTATATAAAAAAATATATCATAATGTGTAAATATATATTGGAATGGTTGATTGTATCACTTAATCGTATTTATGCCTCTAAACTGTTCCATAGTTGCTGCTCTACAAGTTTGATACAGTAATGTGTCGGCCACGCTATATTTCTTTAGGTACCCCTTAAATTCTAAGCTTACCATCACACGTTTTCTTTAGTGATCTGTAAACGTCGCAATGCCACACTATTTTATTTTAACATCATAGAGTATTTCTGTCACTAGAGCGAGGTAGGATATGCATTGGTTGAGTGAATTTGCTTTATTTACCTAATGGTCACCCATATTAGAGGTGGACCTGACCAAAATCACAAATGGAGACTGAAATGTTTAAAAATCCCCAACACTGTACAACAATTCACCTGCTTAATATATAAAATTATGTAGAAAGGTACACAGGTAATTTTAAAGCTTACTTAGTTAAATGTTATCGTTAATAAGATGTGAAATATGAAGGACGTGTTGAGTGTGCATGGTGTAGTGACCTTATATAGCCTTACTGCACAGTGTTTAGTGGCAGCAGGTTGAGACTGTACTGTATAGGTTAATACTACACATGTGATAGGTGTAGTATACAGGGACAAACACACAGGCTAAGTTTAGTACACAGGTGAGGTGTGATGTAGGGCAGGGAGGACGGGTTATAACTGTACTGTTGTGTGTGTTGGCAGAGGGTCCGGCGACGTGGTGGTTGTCGGCTCGAGTGCTGGAACTGGAAGCCCTGGCGGCGACACTGAGGGTGGAGCTGCAGGAGACGAGGGACCAGGCTGACCTGCTGGAGTTCCGCTGTCTGGAGCTGACCGAGGGCGCTGACAGGGTGAGTGTTACTGTGGTGTTGGCTGGACCAGTTTTTATATCAAAGAATCTTAGGAGCGGAAGAGGCTCAAGCGCTTTGTTTTATTGTTATGTTGTGTAACCAACTGCAGCGTCGTACAGGATACACTTTACAACAGAGTACGTGAGGTATAAGTATTTAAAGTAATATATATGGAAATATAGTAAAACTGATACGTACTATGTTCGTATATGCTAAAAGAAAAAATAAATTAGAAATACATTAAACTAATTATCAGGGGACACCGTGGCCCCAACGCCCTACCTAACTGTGTCTCAAACGCCCCTTCAGACCCTGGCACCCTCCGGGTCACTGTGTCCCCAATACCCTACCTACCAGTGCCCCACTTTTTCAGTGCCCAGGGCCCGGGTCATTACCATCGTTGTTATTCAAGCTGTCAGGTAAATATTGGTAATGTGTGTGGTCGAGGGAGTTAGTGCCTTACCTCTGGTGCTTCGGCGGCAGTGATCACCAGCCGCGGCCACCTCGGGATGACAGTGTAAGACCAGGTACCTCTCGGGGTTAAGGTCATGCATTAAACATATTGATGCTACATAGTTTATGCCCAGTAGAGTCTGTAAGAGGCATAATGATGTGCACCTGTCCATACCTCCCATCATCCCACCCAAGACTGTGAAGAGAACTACGGACAAACCCTCTACAGTAGGCCTAGAACAATTATTTTTAGGCCTTTTTGTACTCATCCCTGAATTTGATTTGATTTATACTGATATACCAGAGGAGCAGATCTTTGCCCACGACACACCTCCAGGGTTATAACTGGACACCTTGATACTAACTGATGCTGCCTGTCCCTGTGGTAGTTGGTAAAAGTTAATAACGCCTCGGTATATAAGTCTTGACACCTCCTGTTAGATAACGATTTACACCACGTCTTGATCCATAAATACAATGATGACGTCAGATGTTGATTGTATTTTCACACCACATGATGATCCATAAATACAATGATTACGTCAGTTGTTAATTGTATTTGCCCTTATATTGAGTCTTAAAAGGTTCTAACCTAACCTAACAACATAACGTCAAGCCAACTCTGAATCCCTGACTTTAATCGCTCTGATCGTCTCCTTTACATACATCAACACACGATTGAACCAGACTATCATGCTAGCATTAAACTCCTAATATAACCTCTTAAGGTGCTTGTTTATGATAACCTTCGTGTCACTGTGATCACCGCCTCACTGGACAGTATTACTTGTAGTCCTTCAACCGACAGGACCTTCGGGATGTCTCTGTCTGTCTGTCTGTCTTAACATTTTAGACAGATTGATTCTTCTTAACAGGAGATGACCTTAGGATGAAAGTGAAACCCCGGAGGTGACAAGGTTCTTATGAGGTTAGGTAGGTTAGGTTAGTCGACACACAGAGCAACAACATTCCTGTGTAGATGATGAAAGAGCCGTGGGAATATGACCGGTAGTTGCCGCCTTACAACTTCCATTTCCTCCTCACTGGTCGACCCCTCACCCTCACCCTCTGCCATCATGACACTCCTCTTCACTGATAAGCTCCCTGTGTGGTGGTGACTGTGCCGTGACTTCCTGTTAGTAATGTTGATATCACTTAAGTTTATCTAAGTTTATCTGTTCTGTTATAATTCTTCCTTACGTGGGGTCATTTACCAAGTGGCTAATTAGAATTGAGTTTATGTTATGATACTTGTAATAATATCCAATGATCCGTTTGTAGTCTATGAGTTACATCATGTTGAAGTAACAGGAGCGAGAGGAACAACAGTGCCGTTTACAGGAGAGAAAGTAATGGTTTTTATCCCATTGTTTGAGCAGCCATCTGTTACCTGTTAAGTGATGAGGTGAGGCAGGAGTCATATAGCGTGTACGTCACACCTGATGCTTCTGGAACACTCTACCCGTGTGTGTGTGTGTGTGTGTGTGTGTGTGTGTGTGTGTGTGTGTGTGTGTGTGTGTGTGTGTGTGTGTGTGTGTGTGTGTGTTACTTCATCCAAGACAATACTGGACAGGATAAAGAGAACTTATAAACACAGGATAACTCGTCACTGGTAGATCCTCGACTGTGACTCTACTGTACTCTCGGGGCAGTAGACGGGAGACTTAAGAGTTTATACTTGTAATATACCCAAAGGTCTGGTCTTTAATCACCAGACAAACATCACAATATCCTGAAGTGAGAGATAAAAGGAAGTTATAATTATATTCACTAAGATGGGAAGATATGGTAACAGTTCACGCCTCAGTTCCATACGTTTATTACCAGTAAACTAATACGACATGGCAGATAGGAGGCGTCGAGAAACTGATGGTAGTCTTATTTGTTCTTGAGAAATCGGCAGCACAGGTTAGTATGTTTATTGGCAGCAGTTAGCAACAGCTCATTTGATCACGTGGTAATACAGGGAATCCACCCCAGGTAAACGCTGGGTGGTGGGGTGGTTGACGACGGGTTCTTGGCGGGCAGAGGAGAGGGAAGGGGGACTTGGTTAGGTGAGTAAAGCTTTATTCGTGTGTCGTCTATGTCACGCTCTCTGTTTATATACACCACACTCACACACTTGATCACTCATAGGTGTACACGTGTGTTTAGGATCATACACAAAACACGTATACACACGCAGATACATACGTACATGACCACGTGTGCCTTTCCTCTCTGTGTCTCTGTCTATTTATCAAAAACCTTCCTCCCTCCCTCCCTCCCTCCCTCCCTCCCTGCTTCTCTCCCTCTCTCTCCCACCTTCCCCACTTCTCTCTCTCTCTCTCTCTCTCTCTCTCTCTCCTTCGTCACTATTCATTGGGGTTCACTCATTCACTGTGGTCTGTACCTCATACTTCCTGTTCCTCACACAAGACAGGATCAGGTAAGGGCATAAAGGCTGTTTACATCACCACCTTTGTCTTGGTGAAGCCAATTGTACCACTATTGATCACCCAACCTGGTGATCCCCCCCCTCACCTACACTACCTGGTGACCCCCTCCTCCCATCCACTCACTCACACTCTTCACGCCTTCCTTACCTTCACTCCTCCTCCTCCTGCTCCCTCCCGGCAATCCTCCACGTGCTGTCTCAATCCTTTCCACGTTCTTTAGATTCATTTCTCAGCTCCTACCATCCACACCCTCACACACGTCACCTTTCACTGCCTCCTCCTCCTCCTCCTCCTCCCTTATTTGCATTCAGGTAAACATGAACCCGTCTGTCTCTAAGTGAGTTTATTTGAAAGAGCATGTGTGTGTGGGGGCTGACACAGGTGGTAGAGTTGCGGCAGCGGGGCAGGAGGAAGAGGGTGATGATGGGCAGTACTTGGAGGAAAGTGGGCAGGAGAGGGAGGTAGGTGGGCATGAGGTAGGGGAGGGAAGGTGTGACCCAGCTAAGAAAGTGGGTCAGTGGTGACCGCGCGGGTATGCTGACCCTCACTGAGTCCGACACCCAGCTGAGTAGAAATGCTTGTTTGGCTGGATCGTCCACGTAACTGTGAGGGTTAAGTTATTTGCTGTGGGGGCACGATATACCCAGTAGGGCTGAAGTGGGTGCAGGGATGTACCTGTCTTGGAGCCATAAAAAACAACGTCTTGGGTGGTAGGTGAGTGTGGCAGGTGTGTAAGTTAGGTGGAGTGACAGAGAAAAATTTTGTCGTGATGATCAAATGTAGGGAGTCTAGGGGGGGCTGCAGGTGGAGGCTGGGGGACGACTGAGAGGGGTTCAAATGGGTGTTGGTGGATGGTGAGGGAGGAGTAGGTGGAGGGGCGGCGCGCGTAGTCGGTTACCTCAGAAGGACTGCTGGCGACCCTTCAGGAGGGCCGCCGCCACTCCATAAGAGGCTCTCCCCCTTCACCCACTGCCTGGAGAAGCAAGTCAGTTAACGGGCACTACAACTAGAAAAACCACCACGAGTACACACGTAGAACCTCAGGGTGAGAATGACTGGTTTATGTAGGGAAGATGTTCTATTCCGTGTACCCCAATCATGGTGCGGCTGGTTTCGGAGACATGTTCTTGTTTAAACCTGTGATTACGGTTCAACAAGGTGTCCAGAGCGAGTTCTTAGTCGAAGTAGAGGACGCAGTGATAAGAGGAAGGTCCTGCGTCGGGACGGTCACGGGTGGCGGACTGTGGGCCACTGTGCTACACCCCGGGGCCCTGAACACGGTGTTTAGGGTCGTCTGCCTCCTGTATTAAGGTCACCTGTGTGCTCTGTGGAAATCCTCACGGGATACTAAGGGTCATACTACACTACACTACACCACACCACACCACACCACACCTCACCTCACCTCACCACACCACACCACACTTCGGAAAGTGACCACCGCAAACAACCTTGACCAATCCCTTACATAACCACCAGTAGCGTCCTCAACCATACGTGTGTTTGTTTACTTATTCTGACACGTGAAGAGCAACAGAACAAACTCAAGGTGAAGATTAGTTGATGTTTGTTTGTTTATGTGTATGTATGACCGTGGAAATATCAAGTCCTGGGCCAGTCAACCTCTGCAGTACATGTTAGACTGGTTGAACTCAGACTCGCTTCCCTGAGACTCGCTTCCCTGACAGGTCCTTGCTGTAGATGTTTCCTCCTCGTCTCGTTAGTTGTTAGTTTCCATAAAATTACCAAAATATATCGAGAGAGAAAAAAAAAACACACAAATTGACGACCCAAAAATAATATAAAAGTTGATCCATGTTTGAGTTTGTAAAATTCTTGTAAACATTGGTAAAAATAATGAAAAATTCCAGTTTGGTTGTGAAGAAAATATATGACGACCGTATGATGTTGGTAGACGAGGCAATGACCTGGTTACTGAACTCACAAAAGACACTCAGCTGGTCCCCCTCCATCCCCCCCCCCTACACCTTTTATCCTCTCCTCTATCTCCTCCTCTTCTTATCTCCGTCGTTTGTTCTCTTCTCCCTCTTTATCTACTTCCCTCCACCAACCATACCACTCCACCTATTCCTCTTCAGTTATGTCCTTCCCATTCATACATCTCAACTCCTCGCCTCTCAACTCCTCGCCCCTCCACTCCACTCCTCGCCCCTCCACTCCACTCCTCGCCCTCCACTTCCGCCTCACCCTCCTCGCCTGCCCCTCCCCTCCTCACTCCCCTCCACCCCCCTCCACTCTCCCCCTCCCTCCTCACCCTCCCTCCTCCCCCCTCCCCCCGGGCTCCACCACTCAGCTGCCCACATAAACAAAGACGGGAAACACCGCCTCCAGACTCCAGACCCCGAGTACAGATTCCCGCAGAGTACATTGAGTCGATTTTATTCCCTGATTTTTAAAGTTATTGTAGAGTCTTAAGTGTAATTTTTCGATAGATACAACACAACACAACACACACCAACACAACACACACCAACACAACACAACACAACACCGAGAGCCGTGAGACTTTCACCATTCGCGTGGGAGCCGCATCCGTCCACGGTCTGTTGTGATGGGGAGTGTAAAATACCAAGGCCTGTCACCCTCCCTCTACCTCCCTAACTCCCTTTACCTCCCTCCCTCCGTCTACCTCTCACCCTCCGTCTACCTCTCACCCTCCCTCCCTCCGTCTACCTCTCACCCTCCGTCTACCTCTCACCCTCCCTCCCTCCCTCTCACGACTTGTTAGGTTAGAACTTTGTCTCATTTTCCTTGAAGCCGTTTAGAGATAAAAGAAGACTAGGTTAGGTTGTGGCCAGTTACCACACTCGTACTTGACCTCCAGGGTGACAGGTCTTGGCGTGTGTTAAGACTAAGTATGCGTCACGACTACCAGCAGTCTAAGGGGAGGGGGGTGTGAAAGTTATGTAACACACTGCATGATTTGTGAGAGTATAAGTCATGCTCATAGCCTTATGTGCTACTACTACTACTTTTTTTTTAAATTGGCCTCCAGCCTCCCCCAATAGCCACACCTTCCCCACCATTTAATTACCTTAATATTAAATAACCTAATACATATGTAGCTATCCTATCTGTGTTAAATTAGTTGAGCCGCAGATCTATGCGGCATTCAGTGAGAGAGAAAGACAGTCGACATCTCATCCAGGCTGTAACGTAACTTCTGGGCTGCTGCTTCTGTTCGGAGATCACCTCCGCGAGTCTGGCGTAGAAACATCTTGCACTTGGTCCCATCCCACCAGAGGTTGTGAACACTAGAGGAGTGAAGCTGCCTTGATCAACGTTTTGAATTCTCTACTACTACTACTACTATCTAGTGTTACAGCCTGGATGAGATGTCGACTGTCTTTCTCTCTCCTTCGGTCGGCTTTGCTCTGCCTCAGGGGAACGAGAGCTTCTGCCCCAATTCCGACAACTGCTGCAGATATTGACTATGAGGCTACTGTCACTGAATGCCGCATAGATCTGCGGCTCAACTAACTCAACACTGATAGGATAGCTACATATGTATTAGGATACTTAATATTAAGGTAATTAAATGGTGGCGAAGGTGTGGCTATTGGGGAAGGCTGGAGGCCACGTTATTAAAAAAAAAAAAACTACTATCACCAACTACCACCACTACCACCATCATCTCCACCGCCACTACAACCATCTCCACCACCACACAACTACTGATGCACACGGGACTAAAATCTCAAGATATTTATCCCATCAGACAAAAATCCCGCCTGTGTGTGTGTGTGTGTGTGTGTGTACATCCATGAGGTACTGCAGGGCACCACACCTCGACGTTAATTAACACTCCAGTAAAGGTATTCGGGTGACGTCATAAAGGTGGGGACAGGTAATGTGGTGTGAGTGAGTCAGGGAGTGTATGAGTCAGTCAGTGTGTGGGTCAGGGAGTGTATGAGTCAGGGAGTGTATGAGTCAGTCAGTGTGTGGGTCAGGGAGTGTGTGAGTAAATGTGTCAGACAGTTAGTGTGTGTGTATTATTATTAACATTATTAGACCCACACACATACACACACACACACACACCATAAGCACTGGGAACTTAAATTGATCATTATCTATCATTATACCTGACTATCACCACTAATTATACCGCGGGTCAAGGTGTGGGCTACCAAGGAGCTGTAATAGGATATAATTAATTAGTAGTTGATAATTAATATATCAAATAAGTAATAATATAAAGGCTGCTTGAGAGAGAGAGGTCATAGGTCAAGTGTAGTAATCTGGATTAAATATTTCCCTATTGGGGTCATCAGAGGTGACATAAGACTTGACCTTTCACACTGTATATTTAATGACATAAAGGTGATTTTCTTTATATCAACAAAAATCACAAAGTATAGGATTGTATATAATAAAAATATATTCCCTCGGTGAACGTGATAATTTGCTACACTAATTTATGATGTTTACGTAGGCGGTGGTGAAAGGTCCCTCGTCTAGAGCAAGGTGTGTGTTGAGTTCAGTGGTAAAAATAACTGTCTGTCTGTCTGTCTGTTTGTCTGTCTGTCTGTCTGTCTGTCTATTCACACAAGTACTTATATGAAAACACGATTGCTCTCTCTCTCTCTCTCTCTCTCTCTCTCTCTCTCTCTCTCTCTCTCTCTCTCTCTCTCTCTCTCTCTCTCTCTCTCACTGGAGTTGAGTCCCAGGGGAGCGGTTCACTCGTGTCTTGTTAAGGTTGACCGGAAGTGGGTAGGGCTGGCTAATGACTAACTCCGCGGTGACCTTTGCTGACCCTTACGCCCTACCTGCTGACCCTTACACACAGGAGAGAGAGAGAGAGAGAGAGAGAGAGAGAGAGGTGTTTTTAGTCGCCATCCAGCTTTGTGAAAGTGATTCTTTTAAATAAACCAACCCAGTAAGACAACAGACACTGGATATAGCGTTAGGCGTGGCTTGGGTGTGTTCAGTGGTGGAAGAAAAAAAAATGATTCCCGGTGCTGGTGGCGGCTGGTGGGTGGATATCCGGGTGCTAGTGAAGGTTCTGAAAGAGAGAGGGAGATAGAGAGATAGGAAGGAAGGAAGGAAGGAAGGAATACGAGAGTAAAGGTAATTAGAGAAACAGATAAGTGTATGAGTATGGAGAAGAGAGAGAGAGAGGAATAAATTTAATTGATGAAACATATAAGTTAAATGACCTTATAGAGTTATCGAACACCGCCATTAGGAAGGAAGGAGGGAGGGAGGGAAGGAGGAGGCTTAAAGGGTGGAATGCCAGAGAGACGCGCAACACTGACTTTCTACTCCTCAGGTGTTTGTGGCTCCTGCTACCTGACCTACACACCTGACCCACACGTACTTGACCCTCACATACCTGACCCTCACACACACACCTGACCTCTACACACACTTGACCCCTACACACACTTGACCCCTACATACCTGACCCCTACATACCTGACCCCTACATACATGCCCCCTACATACATGCCCCCTACACACCTGACCCACCACAGTGACATCCCCCACACACACCTGCCCACGAGTGCCATCTAGAGCCTGGCACCCTCATAGACGTCAACAACTTCCTCACTATATCTCCATTCGCCTTAAGACCATAACAATAAACGTACCATTGAATACTGTAACAATGGTCAGGTGTAATGGAGTAATAATTAGTGAAAGAACATTAGGTATATAGATGGAACTTGGAATAGAGAATAGAGAAAGATAATAAAGAATAAAATGGAGATATGCAACAGAAGGATGAGAGAGAGAGAGAGAGAGAAAGCAGTTGTTCGGTGGTTTAGTATTACCGGTGTGTGTGTTCTTCCTCCCCACGTACACACATACACACACGTACACACACACACACACACGTACGTACACACACACAGACGTTAGTAATAGCTCAGGCATTATAATAAAGGCTTCAGGATGTGTGCGTTGTTCTCCTCGGCATTAGGATGAGAATTGCTGGACACTTTTTTTTTTTTAGTACGATTTATTTTTAGCCTTGAGAGAGCTGGCATAGATTCTTCCTGTGTCACCCTCTGTGTATATCAGCAGGGAGTAAATGATAATACTTTGGCTAAATTCTCTCAACAATTCCATCATAATAAAGCTCATCGACCTTGAAAAATAAATCCTATAATTCTCTCGTGAAAATGGTCATTATTATCTCTTGGTGTTACAGCATTTTGTCTACAATGGTTCAATAAACAAGATATGAACACACTCGTTAGAACACTCAGCCAGGTGTGTGTGGGGTGGGGTGGGAGGGAGACCACGCGATCACCTCTCAGTACCTCACAACACCAGGTAGAGAGGGAGGGACAAGGAGGGGTAGTTACACGTACGACCCCACCCCCCCCCCCACCCCTACACACACGACCTCTCCACACACACGACCTCTCCACAATATTCCACCACTAGTGACTGACCCCGTGTGATCTCCGCCAGCCACTCTCACGACCTAAGCATCCTGTCATTACAACCTCAGTGACGCCATAAAAAGAGAACACGCCATTACACTCTCCTGACAAGTCTTCCCCGTTTCCTCTCGCATTAAATGATAAACTCCACCCCACAGATTCTTATTTTTGTCTTCGTCTTTAAAGGGATAAATGAATGTATATAAACTGTTTAATTACATAAGGAAGGGGAGATTACCGTGAGAAAGGGGTTAGGTTAGGTTAGGGGGGGGGGAGGGGCAGTAACGTACCAAGCCGTGGTGTTGTGGTTAACCCCTGATGTAACCCGGCAATAGTAATGGGCGGGCGGATGAGATGCTGCTACCCTAGGATCGCCTCTTTCCGGGTCTTGTTACTGTACTCGTCTACCTTATGATGTCCAACAAAGGATTGAGTTGTTTATACTGAGAACCACAAAGGATTGAGTTGCTTATAATGAGACTTGATACTTACGTTTAACAGCTTATGATATTGATTAACGAATTATTGAATACACTTAATATATATACCTCAGGTTAACGTGTAAAAATGTACATCGTTGAACAATCTTATAAGAGTAACACATTAACACGAAGACAATGTGTTCATTTTATCTTCGGCTTGTAACTTAGTGGTAACAAGAGATTTATTTATGTCAAAGTCAGTCACAAATTTACAGAAACAATTTGTGTATCAAGATTCTCTCATCTTTGCCACCCAGCCATCAAGGAGGGAGTAGGTAGGTGTTTACTGGGGCAGGGCGAGACTACCCGAGGGTGCTAGGGGCTGCTCGGGGAGATCACCTTACCATAATGCTTTCTTCCATTTCACTTCCATGTAGGTCAAGCCTCTGTTGTTGTTTATTGTTGTTGTAGTTGTTGTTGTTTATTGTTGTTGTAGTTGTTGTTGTTGTTGTTGTGATGCAGAGGCTGGTGTGTTTAATGACAGTGGATGGTGTAGTAACCCTTTGATACTGTTGTACTTAATAGGATCGTGTTTATGTGGAAATGAGAGGAGTATTTCGGATCACATGAAGATTAGACATCCCAGCTTACTTCACTTGATTAAACACCTTAACGCTAACCTAACCTAACCAGGTGTGGTGTAGGTACAGAGCCCTTGTGTATCACCCCAACACAACAACACCGCATCATTATCACAGGTAAATGGGGGGAAACTTGTCAATTCACCTCAGGTAATTTGGTCCATCTCACCTGGATGATCACCTGTGGTATCATTAGGCTAATTAACCGGTGATTAGTCCATATTATAAGTCTTTTAAGCGGTAATTACTCGGTGGTTAGGCTAAGTTAGGTTATAAGTTAGGTGTCGCAATTTCAATTTACGTTTCAATTACGATTTGTGAGTTTTAGTTTCTTTTACCGAGACTCACGACCAGATGCTGTACACTGTAGGTCAAGTACATAGTGGTGTTTAGAGGGCATCTTTACTCAATTAACAATGTAACAATAAAGGAAAAGGACTGCGGCAATTACAATTATATGAGTCACCTAATATAGGATTTTGTGGGTCGTTTGTGGTGAGAACTTTGAGTAAATTCCTTCATATGTTGATGGGTGAGGGAGGGAGGTGGGTGAAGGTGGAGGGGTGGTGTGGGGAGGAGGGTGGGTGAGGGAGGAGGGAGGTGGGTGAGGGTGGGAGGGGAGGAGGGTGGGTGAGGAGGGAGGGAGGTGGGTGGGGAGGGGTGGGTGGGGAGGGAGGGGAGGTGGAGGGAGGGAGGGAGGTGAAGGAACCTGGAACTGCCTCACCTTACTCCATCACCCCGGGGGAGGAGCTCATCAGGTCCCTCCACTTATGACCTTCATGTTTGTCCTGTGACGACTTCAAGGGCAGGCTGAGGACCCGGTCGGTAGTACTGAAGGCGTAGAGGTTAGGTTAGTCATCACCTCATCCTGCCATCACTGCTTTCATCACTCTGGCTTCATCATCATCCCCTTTCCTCATTCTTTAAAGTATGATTATAAATATCTGTGTGACCTAACCTAACTTAAGCTATCCTATCCTCACCTCACCTAACCTAACCTAACTTAAGCTATCCTATCCTCACCTCACCTCACCTAACCTAACCTAACCTAACCTAACTTAAGCTATCCTATCCTCACCTCACCTAACCTAACTTAACCTAACTTAACCTAACCTAACCTAACCTAACTTAAGCTATCCTAACGTCACCTCACCTCACCTCACCTAACCTAACTTAACCTAATATGTGGTGAATAAGATGGTGGTTACATACTAGCGTGCTGAGGACGTGGCTGTATTAGGTGTGCAGGCGTCGTTTATAAGCATGAATGGGGTCAGGATACGCCAGGTGGTTGAACCGCTTGGTAATTTCCTGTATTATATTGAGGCTTTACCACTCGTTCGGCGTCTCCGTCAGTAGCGCCGCGTCGTCGTCGAGTTTATTTGCTCAGTGGAGTGTTTGATCTGGGGAGCCATGCAGTTAAGAGGTGCCCATCCTGTTACCTGGAGCAACTCTGTCCATGGTGGTGGTGGGAGTGCAGGTGGTGGTAGTGAAGGTGGTGGTGGTGGGGGTGATGGTGGTGGTGGTGGGGAAGGGGAGGGTGGTAGTGAAGGTGGAGGAAAGGTGGGTGGGTGGAGAAGGTGGTGGTGGTGGAGAGAGGCAGGTGGAGGAGTGAAGGTGGTGGTGGGGGTGGGTGGTAGTGAAGGTGGTGGTGGTGGTGGGGGGTGAGTGGTGGTGGGGGGTGGGTAGTGAAGGTGGTGGTGGTAGGGGGTGGTGGTGGTGGGGAGTGAGCTGTGGTGGCAGGTGGTGGGTGCAGGTGAGGTGGTGAAGGTAGGGCAGGTAGAGGAAGGTGGTGGTGGTGGGGGCAGGAGGTGGTAGTGAAGGTGGTGGTGGTGGGGTGGTAGTGAAGGTGGTGGTGGGTAGTGAAGGTGGTGCAGGCAGGTAGTGAAGGTGGTGGCAGGTGGTAGTGAAGGTGGTGGTGGTGGGGGGTGCAGTGAAGGTGGTGGTGGTGGGGGGTGGTAGTGAAGGTGGTGGTGGGGGTGGTGCAGGTATGGTGGTGGGGGGTGGTGGTGGGGGGTGAGTGAAGGTGTGGTAGGAGAGGGTGGTGGTGAAGGGTGGTGCAGGTGGTAGAAAGAAGGTGGTGGTGGTGGGGGGTGGGTAGGAAGGTGGTGGGAGTGGGTGGCAGGTGGTGCAGGTGGCAGTGAAGGTGGTGGTGGTGGGGTGGTGGGGTGGTAGTGAAGGTGGTGGTGGTGGTGGGGTGGTGGTGGTGGTGGGGGGGTGGGTGGTGGTGGTGGGGGTGGTGGTGGTGGTGGGGGTGGTAGTGAAGGTGGTTGCAGGTGGTGGCAGTGAAGGTGGTGGTGGTGGGGGTGGTAGTGGCAGGTGGTGGGGGATGGTGGTGGTGGTGGGGGGTGGCAGTGAAGTGGTGGTGCAGGTGGTGGTGAAGGTAGGGCAGGTGGTAGTGAAGGTGGTGGTGGGGGTAGGTGGTGGTGGTGGGGGTGAGGAAGGTGGTGGTGGTAGTAGTGAAGGTGGTAGCAGGGTGAAGGTGGTGGTGGTGGGGGTAGTGAAGGTGGTGGTGGTGGGGGGGTGGGTAGTGAAGGTGGTGGTGGTGGGGTGGTGGTGGAGGGCAGTGAAGGTGGTGGTGCAGGTGGTGGCAGTGAAGGGTGGTGGTAGTGAAGGTGGTGGCAGGTGGTGGTAGTGAAGGTGGTGGTAGCAGGTGGTGGTGGTGGGGGTGGTAGCAGGTGGTGGGGGGTGGTAGTGCAGGTGGTGGGGGTGGGTAGTGCAGGTGGTGGTGGGGGTGGTAGTGCAGGTGGTGGTGGTGGGGTGGTAGTGCAGGTTGGTGGGGGTGGTAGTAGGTGGTGGTGGGGTGGTAGCAGGTGGTGGTGGCGATGGACGTGAGGTTGATCCCTCGGCAACAGTGATGTAGTAAAGAGAATAGACATTATTTTCGTCGTCTGTTACCTGTTTTACACCTGACCACGTGTCACTACATTCCACTAATCCATTAATAATCTCTTCTACATCATTGCTATAAACCCCCACCCACCCACCCACCCACCCAGTACCCAGGTGTTATGCCTCCACCTGTAGTTCCCAGCAATTCTAGGCAATGTGGCTTCCGGGGGTGACTTGAGGCCTTTAAAACATTACGTGAACAATACAAAGCTCTCTTGATTGTAGGAAGTGGGGGAGACGAGAGGGGTGTTGAGGGGCCAAGAGAGAGGATGGGAGATGAACGGGGATGCCGGAGTAAGAATAGGGTGTTGAGAAGGGAGGCGATGGAAGGATTTTGTTTACTAGGAAGGATTAATGAAAAGGAAGAGTAGAGGCAGATGCATAAAGGAAGGGGGGATTGAAAGGAGAGGATAGAGGGAAAGGTGGAGGAAAAGGATAAGAACGAGAGGAAGTTTGTAAGAGGGGACGAAGTTGTGAAGACTAACAGGTCCTCAACACACTGCTTATTGGCGCGGAGGATTGAGGTACGGGGAGTGATTGTGGCGTCAAACTAAACCCTGATTGTGGCGTCATGCACAAGCCATCCTACACAAGCTACTCTGACGTACACTAATCCAATGCTAAACTGGATCTAAGACACTTGTCACAGCTTATCAGATCTGTCAAACTGATAATGTTAGTAAACAAGACGATGACTTTGAATATTTATGAATAAGACTGATCCTGGTTTGAGTACTCGTAAGTTTGCCTGGTCGTCATTAGTGGCACGATGTATAGTCAACAAAACAATTTCTGCGCCTTTATGGTCTTATACAATATGACACCGGACCAAAAATTCTGAACAACGCTCATTTACGCGGATGATTCCTGTTAATTTCTCTGTATTAACTATATGTGATATAAAAAAATACATCATACTGGTTATACAATGCATCACTCAACCAGAAATACCAACCTTACCAAATTAACTTTGCCTCAGTCAGTGATCGTTGCAGAGGCCATCAGACTAGGGGGTGCAGAATATTTTTTTGCTGACTGTATATAAACTGGCGGTCATATCTGGCTTGGTGGGGAGACGATAAGCATTTTTTTTCCTCAAGATCGCTGAGAGGGAGAGAGGGGGGCCTGGGGGGGGGGGGTGGCTAGAGAGAGATCAGTTGTGTCTCTTGTTTGAGAGATATACACTACTGAGGTTTCAAGAGCAGCACCATCTATATAACCCCGCGGTCATCTGTGGTCCAGTGGGGCGAGATGTACAGCTGGTGTGTTCTGAAGGTGTCCGACGGATTCTAGGCCAATGCCGGGTCAGTTGGTGAGTCGCCGAGGGGCAGCCAGCGTGCCGACACGTGCTTCCTATTGAACAATTATGTATGGCCAAATTTTCGTGGGTATAAATCTGAAGCGTTAGATCACACAGTCTGTTGTAAATCTCAGCTAGTTATGTGCTCACGCGTTAATTGTTCAGGAAGGGTCTTGTGAATTGGTTCATTTTTGTGTTGTAATTCTTTTATTCTTGCTAACACCAGATGGTTTTACTGAGCCGAGGGGAGGAACTCTTAGCAACCAGAGTTAAGAAACATTATTTATTGTTTCTTCTTTCCTCGTTTATTGTCATGTTTTCTTTCTTACTCCTCTCTTACCGGTCTTCGTCCAATGTCTGCTTTATCACCCTCTCCCCTCCCTCTCCTCTTCCTCCTCCAAGACCACCAGTTGGGAGGCCTTCACAGTTACCTCTACATAGCTATTTTGCAAGAAGTAGTATTTACTGGGAGTGAATACACTGGTCTATTACAAGATATTGATAATTTTTACAATGGTTGGGACTGGGCTGTTCTTATAGCGATCAGTTCGTGCACGTATGGTGGTGGTGTGAGGTGACGTCATGAAGGGGTATTGACCTAGAAGACACTAAAGTCTATCGGTGACTTCCGTTATAGATTCACTTTGACACACACACACACACACACACACACACACAGACAGACAGGTACTCACTCGCAAGGTAATCTGTTTTATATAAGTCAGATTAAAAGTACAATATCCACAGCTCAAGACACAATTGTGATGATTTCCAGTCAGTTAATCGCTTCTGCCAGTTATTGTTTTACGAGTATAATCATTTTACTATTATACCCGTTTACGAATATACTAGATTATTTAATATACTCGTTATACGGATATACTCGTTTTATGGAGACTCTTGTTTTACGAATATATTACAATGTTGCTTATTAATGGTCATCTGATCACTATAAGCGGTACCTGGGGTTATACTGAAGTTAGTAATAATTTGTTTGGATCAGGTGAAGATGAGACACCTCAGCTTATTTCACCTGAAGATTAACCATCCCAGCTTATTTCACTTGAAGATTAAACATTCCAGCTTATTTTACCTGAAGATTAAACATCCCAGCTTATTTTACCTGAAGATTAAACATTCCAGCTTATTTCACCTGAAGATTAACACCTGAATGTTACCTGTGGGATTTACATTAGGTTAGGTTAGGTGAACGAACCTAGATGTGGAGGAACCTAAGGGTAGAGGAGCCTAAGGGTGGAAGAACCCGTATGCGGAGGAGCTCAAGGAAGGAGGAACCTGGGTGTGGAGGAACCTAGATGTGGAGGAGCCTAAGGGTGAAGGAACCCGTGTGTAGAGGAGCCTAAAGGTGAAGGAACCAGGGTGCGGAGGAGGCTAAGAGTGGAGACCTCCTTCCTACAACTGGCTAGAGTCTCGAGGCTACATTTTAACCCAGTAAGCTTCCTTCTCTTATCGTTCTTTGCCCGATGTGGTTAGGTTAGGGGATAGGGAGAGAGGACTGGATAGGGTGAGATTACAGAAGGGGAGATAGATGATTTGGGAGGGCTAGATAAGAATAGGCGGGAGGGGGTTTGTAGGGATGGGTAGTGAGGGAGACGAGAGGAAGAATAGTGTAAGGGGATAGGACTAGAGGATAGTAGGGGATAGTTATGTGATGGGGTCAGGTGTGGAGGGGGGTTGGGTATGTGTGTAGGCAAGACATAGCGGGTTGCCCACATGACTAGGTAAACCAGTGTGTGTGTGTCCCGTTAACAATTATTAGAAGCTGTCTGGCCCAAGTCTTGTGTGGGAGGGAGTAAATCTCTCTCTCTCTCTCTCTCTCTCTCTAACACAGTTCCATGCAAGCTTATACACGTTTATTGACATACGTACACGCACATGCTAATTATCATACATGCACTGACACGCACATATATGCATGATTACACACACACACACACACACACACAATCACCACAATAAATCACGCCAAAATCACTTAAACACTTAGCATCTACTTGTGGGTTATATAACTAACCTAACCTTAATATTTGTTCCCAGTTAAGATTATTATCATTTACACTTTTTATTTATTTCCCTTGAATACTAACAACCAATAAGTGATGTAACATGCTAATTCGAGAAAGATTGCTAGTTTGCCTTTTATCATGGTCAAAGTAGATAATAAATCAATCACCATCATAGCAAAAGTAATGGTGGAAACATGGCGTCAGTTGGCCGTCTCCTATAGATGTTAAAAGCAATAATTTACTACAATATGTCTTAGTGTAAATGTGAATCCAGTAAGGAATTCAGTACGGCACAGAATGGTTACTTGTCAATCAGAACCGAGCAGAATTCACTGATAATCTTATTTATTAACCAAATTTTACTGAAATATCGTATGTTTAATTAATTTATTCTGATTCATAATATGGCTCATAATTGTGGACTTTGAAGAGACTGAACTCATTATGTGGAGTGTTAGGTAGATTGCTAGGAGTGGAAGTATGTGGCAACCTTCTCTCACCTGAGGTTCCCACGCTGAGTTGCTGAGGTGAGTTGTAAACTTCTACCCGGCCCCAGTCTACTCTCTGTCGTGTGAGTGGAAGGTTGCTTCTCCGCTCTTCCTTAACAATAACTTATTAAATGCCGTGTCTACTTATAATGAAACTGGCGTAAATATCGTTTTAAATGTTCCGTTGTTGAATTTTGGTGTGTGTTGTGCATCTCACTCCTATAAAGAGTATACAATATCCGTACACACTAAAGGTAAGGAATTTAAGCCACCATATAATAAAGTGACCTTGAGTCTGAGTAATGAAAGTTTGAACGTCTTGTAATATTTGAAAGTGACTTATGTTAATTAGGAGCTATGGTCAACGTGTTAAGTGTGTCTGATTGGTCGCGTGAATTTTTTTTATTTATAAGTATTGGACTAAATTAATGGATACTTGTCGTTTGTGACTAAAAGCAAATATTAAACAACAGTGGTGCAGTGATAGTCTAAGTACTATATGATCACCTGAGGATTACACACCCCATCTAATTTCACCTGAGAATTACACACCCCAGTTAATTTCACCTGAGGATTACACACCCCAGCTAATTTCACCTGAGGATTACACACTCCAGCTAATTTCACCTGAGGATTACACACCTCGGCTAATTTCACCTGAGGATTACACACCCCAGCTAATTTCACCTGAGGATTACACACCCCAGCTAATTTCACCTAAAGATTAATCCCCCTAAATGCTACCTGAGTGAGTTAAGTTAGGTGGTTAAAGTGAAGTAACCTGAGGTGTCTAATCTAAAGGCGATTCTATTACTGTTTCATAGATTTGTTATTTTTTTCATGTCATTAATGTCACCATATAATGTCGTATATGATGTAAATGTGGTAGGGTTACGTTGACCACCATTACCACCGCCATTACCACCACACACACACTTGTTGATCTACCACACTCATGACTCGTGAGGATTGAGGTGAAGCCCACGTCACCATTTCTCAGGGTAGTCTCGGCTTTTTTCCGGCTTTTTTTTTTTACTTCTCCCATACTTGACCATTTTATCATTTTCATAAGGCTGCCGGCATCCTCTCTGCTTGGTAATGGGGTTGAGAGTTGTAGGTAACCAAATACAGTTGTGAAATTGTTCTTTGTTGTCTGAGTGAGTGAGAGAAGGATTCATGGGTGTATGAACGAGTCACCCGGGAAGGAGAATTCTCGAAGGGAGGAGGCACGGTTAGGTGATGTTAAGGACAACTCGGTAGGTTTTAGGCTTTGTGTTGATTATATGTTTTTATGCCAAGAAATATATGCTATATCACAGAGCGTCCGACGTATGATAAATTGATGACGTCACGGGAAGCACTTGGACGGATGCAGCGCCCTAGTGACTAGTATGTTGCATTTTGTTAATTATTTTATTTTCTTGAGAACTTACGCGATATCAGTATCGTAACCAACGAGGTTTATCCGAGGTGCGATTAATGCTAGATGAAAATTCCATTCTTATTTACGCCTCATTATTCCCATGAATTGTTCTCTGAGTTTATAGGCCATTATTGGGAGATATTATTATCCCCCACGTGTAATATCCCAGGTATCCAAGGTATAAATGTATTTGTTAAAGTTCATAATGTTGTGAATTAGTTGTATCATCGTCATTATCATCAGGCAATTGAACGTAGATTGCTGGTCGTTCGGTAGCATTTCCTCGTTACGGCGGTCGTCAGCCGAGTTGTACTGTAATTTATATGATGATTACATGAACATATTCCAGAGACCATTACTCAGACAATACTGTTTGCTAATGTTAACCCAACCTTGTTATTAAGGCTTAGTTGCTTGGCAGAGTCACTCGTATCAGAAGTTAACCAAATTCCTTCTTCTGTATTATTCTAGAAGGTTAAGTATAAATCTACATTAACCTGACAAAGGATCTCAGGTGCCAAAGGTAATTAAAAGGTTATGGTAGCCTTAGAAACAGTTGAAGTTAAGTTAAATCACAGCTATGAGTCGATTACATCCCAACTGGACGATCGTTTGTTTACGCGATCTAACCAAACCTAACCTGCTGATGGGGTAATGTGACCCTACTGTTGGGGAGCTGGTAGTAGTTGACGGTGATGGTGCTAATAGTGGTTGGTGTGATGGTGCTGGTATGTCTCGACCAGAAAGTTGATAAAGTAAGATTACATAATGGAGACGGCATAAGAGGTAAAGGGCGAGAAGGTGTACCTCAAGTGGTCCTCAAGTGGTGGCTGGAGAAAGCGGAGTCAACAGATGCAAGGGGTTACAACTGAGTAACATTATCTATCTAGCTATCTGTATCTTATCCATCTATCTATCTTATCTTATCTTTCTTATCTCTCTCTATCTCTCTTATTGCTTCATTCCTCCTAGGTTCATTTATTCGTTCATTCTTCATAAACATTCACATTCCTACTCGTTTCACCTAACCTATACAAGGGAGTGTTTTGGCTGAGGAACTGCGTAGTATTGGCTAGTCTAACGCAGCTGGTGACTGCTGGGAGGCTATGCACACACCCGCTGCAGGGGCCTGAATGTTAAAAGATTTTGTGATTATATGTTCAGATGTTTAATTTGTGGCTCGTGTTCATTATGGAAGTGTTGCTGGTATATTAGTGTTATCTATGGGTATATTTCAGGGAGGTGTAGGTACAGTACTATATATATTTTAGTGGTATTTCCTAAGTCTAGTTTATGTCCATACAGTTGATTCATCTGGTATATTAATATATTTTTTAATGTGGAGTTTTATGTTGTCTCCTTCACTTGTGCGTTTACAGGGGCTCGTCAGGTTTTATGCAGTGTGGCAGTGATGTGTTTGTTTACATTCGACAGAAGGAAACTCGCAATAGTAAACATATGGAATCAATTTATAACAATATTAAAACAAATACCTCCAATATAATGATTTATGGAATGTTTATATGACGAGTCCCTGTAAACGCACTAGTGAAGGGGACTGTTTCGTATTGTATTGAGTGTATTTTTCTATATTCAAGTAATCTGAACCACTTGTAAATGTCGGCCTGTAGTTTGGCTATTTTGACACACTTAATGTTGTTTTAAGCTTTTTTACCAGAGGTTTTGTTGAGGTGTTGAAAATCCAAGTTTGGGTTAAGAATAATACTGGGTAGTCGAGTCACACACACACCAGCTCCCACAAATGATCACTGATAGATAACATTGTGGTGCTTAGTTAACCTTGGTCACGCCTCTATGTTCCAGTCAACACTAAACAACAAAAGTTTTAGCATTTATTGACTCCACCATAACAAGGCGTCAATTGAATGGGTATACCTCTGATGTGTTCAAAAAGGCTGTGTTGTTTTTAGTTCCTTGATGGCTTGTGGTTGAGTGTGTGTGTGGTAGTTGGTTGAGTGTGTGTGTGTGGTAGTTGGTTGAGTGTGTGTGTGAGATGGTGGTTGATTGTGTGTGTGTGATGGTGACAGCGTTGTGTTGAGTGTAGGTGTGAGGGGGGGCACATGATCACTATCTGTCCACTCTGCCTGTAACAGTCTCAACCCTCGTCAACTATCCGCCTCCATCACAGCTCAAGATACCCGTCAGCCACACACTTCCTGGAGTTGATACGTTACGCTTGACTTACCCTGAAGGTCTGATGGAAGTTTAACTATAAAAAGCATCAAGGGAGGGTTGAGACATAGGTTCTATTATTATTATTATTATTATTATTATTATTATTATTATTATTATTATTGTTGTTTATAGCGCTTCACAGGCTTTTAATTTATTATATAGTACTTTTTATCATAACCTTAGAGCATACATCATCTCTGTTGTCACTAGATGCCGTACACGACTATTAGGCGGTACAGTATATTACAGAACTACGTATCCTGTAATTTGTGTCATTTGAAAGATATTTTACCACTAAGAGTTTGGGGAGGGTACAGTACAGCTCTGGCTACACTGATGAAAACCTTCCCTGGAGCTACATGTAGTATACTTAGTCTGTCTCGGCTGCACTGACGGTAAATAATGGTGCTTAGGATTAATTTTGACTGGCTAAAGGTCCGCCATATTGACACTACCAAAACAAGGGTGGATAGACCCGACCCATTGATACTCTGGTGACTGATTTAATGTGACTGTTACTGTGACTGAGGTACCGGGTAGTAGTGGAGACATGAAGCTTATTTATTACATTGTAGTCTTGATGACGTTGACGGCCACACCAACAGTGACTCGCCAGAAAGCTGTGTTTGTGAACTGGTGTCTTCAAACAGTTCGGGAAGGCTTGTGTTCACTATTCCGGGTTACTGAACAGAGAACTTGAGCTCAATAATTCACACTTCATGGGATTGGTTATGTCCTGTGCTGTTAAATAAGAGACTGTAATACTGGGTCTTATATCCCTGAGAGATGTGAGGTGCTGGTGGCTGGGTGCTGGTGGCTGGGTGCTGGTGGCTGAGTGTACAGTAGAGCAAGATCTGTAACCTCACTCCAGAGGGCCGCTTAACCAGCCTGAGAGAATTACCGCCTCGTGATCACTAAGTTTCCTGGTCGAACTCCACCACTTGTCTCGCATGGTGGCGGAAGTCTTGTGTATGGCCTTAGAGGAGACTGTTAAGGGGGGGGGGGGAGACACTTAGTTCCAGTGAGTCAGTTTCCCTGTAGATGAGATGATGGAAACGACCCACACTGTATAAGGCTTCTTGCGAGTCGTGATCCAATGAGTAACAGTCTGCTCCAGTCACCTGTATGTAGTATATACAGATTATACACGAAATTCACTATTTAATGTATAGATATGCCTCGGTAAATGAATAACACACACACACACACACACGTGACCATAATCATTCTGTCAGCCTTGGCGGTTCCTCATAATCATCTACTTGTTGGTTGAGATGCAGGGATGATGTGGCAACACTGCTAAAGAGGTGTGCCTGGATGAAGGAGATCTGGCATAGCTGTAAAGATAAGATATGATGTTTATTTTGTGTTAAACCTTAAGGAAATGTTTGACGGTAAAACTGAAGTAAAAAACAGGGTTGTATTGCTTTTGTGGAGGTGGTGTGGTATGTAAGGAGGAGGCGCTGGCTTGAGGACTGAACAAAGATTATTTTATGTTCAATTTGTGTGTCGGAATATTTAAGCATGTAGTTCAACTTTATTTATATTTGTTATGTTTGTCGTAGGGCATGTTAACTGTCCGCCATCTATGACATTATTCTTTATTTATTTTTTTTTACATCCGAAGGTAAAATCTTTTCAGTATATTTCAGGTTTTTCAAGGTGGTGAGGCTACAACAGGGTATTTACTAGATCAGATCGGATTATCACGTTATTGTATACAGTAATTAATTTATTAGACTGGCACGATTATATACAGGAAGAAGAACCAGATTGCTTCTTGGTTAGGTTAGTTTAGGTGACATAGTCGTAAATGTCAATATCATACAAGACGAGGCTTCATCACCTGACCCTGGAGGAATGCTACTGCCAGTCCCGCCGTTACACCCAACACACCGCCGCTACACCCAACACACCGCCGCTACACCCAACTCACCCATGACAACAATGCCTCAGTGTAACAAAGAAGCTCTTATCAATGTGTCACCATGAGCGATGTTAAGAATCTATACAAAAAAGACTACCGTTAGTATACCAGTACACCAGGTTTGTGTTGAGATGCTGGGGAGTCAGTCTGATGAGGTTAGGTTAGCACCGGTATTTGTTAGGGGGAATAATTAGAAGTTAAAGTGGCCGTAAGGGAGGAAAATTGGTGAGACGAGATAGGGAGTCATTTCGTTAAGTTATGTGGGAAAAATTGTCTAAATAGCTAGGCTGGTGGACGTCTGAGGTGGTTGACGAGGGTGATGGATGCAAACTTAACGATCCCTGTATTGAGTCATCCCTACACTGTCACCCACCTACTGTGACACACCATGTTTAATTGCTTTGTCTGTAGCTGTAACGTCCTGTACCCCCGTTACTTAAGATTAGGTAAGGAGTGGGTATTGAGAGGCCAGTTTAACACTACAGTTGTATGGTGTATAAATTTTTGATCATAAGGTCCTGTCACGTTTCCGGTGGTGTCATTTTGGGGTGTGTGTGTGTGTGTGTGTGTGTCCCGGGTTCTCCTGAGCTCCTTGTTCCCTCCTCCCCCGGTCATAGCGGCAGAGGGGAACTTAAAAATATACTTGCGTTCTCTCTCCTTCTCTCATGATCGCTAACACAACCAACCCGAAAACTCAATAGTATTAGTTGACTGTAACCAAATTGTGTACTGTATGCTGTTACACCACAAGAGAAATTCAGTGTTCCGAGATGAGTGTACTGTCATCCCTGTTGTGACCTAGACTTCACTGTAGTCACATAACCAACAAAATATTTATTTGTTTTTGCTTTTTTCACGATTCTATAAATATTCAACCGTTTATCCTCGGCTCAGTGAGACAAAAACAGATAGCGGGTGGAGTAAACACTGAACTTAGCCATAATAACACAACCTGGTGTTTTGTAGGATGTAATTATTCTGCTAGGGATTCCTCAAGGTCACTGGTGGCGCCACACACACACAGCGGCCAGGTGGGTGAGGTACTGACGGAGGAGTGGCGCTTAATTAGACATTCTGTACAACATAGGAAGCTTCGTGTTGTACCGCGGGTCGTCTATGTATTAACTGGACTGTACAATATAATATTTCTACCAATGCTTCCAGATTAGTCCTCCCCCTACTCACACTTCATGCACCCACTCTGTAAACACCCATTACGCCCTCTTTCCCCCCCACACCCTCCTTCCCCCCACACCCGTCACGCCCGAGGGTAGATAACGGATGTGGCAGGTAGCGTGTCAATGTAAAATCTCGTTTAGAAAAACAATAATGGTACCGAGTGACGGGAAACTAGCGTGAGAGGACCGATCAGCAGAACGTGTCAAGGCTCACATAAACGTGGGTTGGGTTAGATATGTCGGGTCAGCTGGTGTACGGGACTATAACTCTAACACCACCAGTACATAATGGTCATGGTGGTTCGCGGTAGAGAAGGGAGATGATAGTGTTTACCGACTTGCACAACAGAGTGGCACAGTAACCGGATCTTCCCGAGTGTTGTAGATAAACCTTTGTTATAGTCCGTAAGGTGTTACAATAGTGTTACAGTGTGTTACGTCTGTTACTGTTGAGGGTTATTAGTGAAGTGTCTTAATATAAACACGACCGTCATCTTGTGTGTGTATCTCAAGTCATCTTATAGTTTAAAAGACTTGTACTGTCACTGAGAGGCAGATCACGTTCATACGGTCTCATGTGTACAATTGAAGCTTTACAGAACTCACGGCGGTGATATATACAGTACACAGACGTTGAATCATCAGTTTTGTTCATGTGTTGAGGTAAATGTTGGTAGTATTAGGTTAGGTTTGGTTAATGTATGCTGACTGAGGTAAATGGTTTGTAGTTTTACTTTACCTGTGTTGATTAATACTTACAACTTATCTTTTATTAATTTTCTTTGTATATTGAGATTTAATTACTGTTTCTCTTACAGGTACGTATCGTATGTTGTGATGGTGGTCCTTGGGGCGGTGAGTACTGATATAGTGTCTTATGGTGGAGTTAAGTTGTGTGGTACAGGAATGTTAAAGTCGGGTAACTGTTATATTTATCTTGTATTGGTGATGACAAGAATTACGTGTGTTTGTTGAGGTGGTGATGGGGGGTGTGAAGTAGTGTTGGGGGCTTGGAGTGTCCCTGGTCCTTCAAGCTTGGTTCAATGTCCCACCATCCCTTCACACCACCACCTACAGTAGATGGAGGTGCGGCAGCTAGTGGGCTGAAGACCTCTTAGTAGGCTGCTGCAGGTGGGCGAGTGAACGGGGTTTAGTGTAAAAGGCTAAGGTGGTAGGTGAAGGGTGATGTTTGGGGTGGAGTGAACGTGCTAAGAGCTGGGAGGGAGTGAAGTAGGTCGATCTAAGGGGTAGAGAGGGTGTTTCAGGGCTAGGGGAGGGTATTTCAGGGCTAGGGAAGGGTGTTTGAGGACTAGATATGGGTGAAGGGCGGGTAGGGGTTGATGTAAGGATTAGAATGACTCAAGAGGTAGAGATGTGCTTAATTAGGCTGTAGTCTTCAAGTATGTGTGTGTGTGTGTGTGTTAGACAGTTGATGGTTTATACGCCACCATACTCTTCAGGGTGGCGCAGAAACGATTGGAGGAGGGGAGGAGAGGGGCAACGTGTCCGAGATTTCAACACCGAAGCAAGAAGGTATCCCACAGTACTGTTGGAGGCTGCAGTACCTACCTGGGTCTCTGATAGTGTAGCCATCGTAAGATTATCTCGGGTCTGACTATTAACCTAACCTAACCAAAAGTCTTGATATTATTGTTGACGAAATAAATGATCAGCGTCAAAATACGTAACTTGCGACAATTTCATCATGACCGTCTGTAGCTGAGAGTCCTGTTGCTGTAAAGATCGCTCTCAGTATAAGGTTTCCGTCACCAGATACAGTTTTGGTATAAGGTTTACTGTTACCGGATAAAGTTGTCGGGGTAAGGTTAGTTTGCCGTTACCAGAGAGGCCGGTTATGCTGTAAACACTTCTTAATACTTTTTTCCCCCACTAGTACCTTAAGTTCTCATGTTCCTATACCTGACACCTGGATAGCATAACACACGTCGCCAGCATTAGTGTGTGTGTGTGTGTGTCACGGTTGATGGAAGTATAGCAGTAGACGACATACAGGCACCACGATGCTTGGGGAAGGGGTGACCAGTAGCCCCCCTCTCAACAGGCCAGGTCATAGAGAAAGCCTCTGGTAAACACGGCCCCTCCCACACGCCTGGTGGCCTCACATCCGCGTGGTTGTGCCGGGAATGTGGCCCTACCACCTGCCTGCCCACTCTTGCTCTGGTAACTTTTATTTTACTTTTACCCAATTAAGCCAACACTACTTTCTTAACTTCATCAATGTAAAGGATTTATCTTATTGGCACTATTGAGTATAATTTTAGGTGTGTAGGCTGGGAACAATCTCTGACGTAGTTAACTTTAATCATCAGTTGTGCCCACACAGTGACCCAACAACTGACCTTCGAGATGCCTCCCACACGTACCCTAGCATGTGTGTTTTTTAC
This sequence comes from Homarus americanus, assembly GCF_018991925.1. Taxonomy (NCBI): domain Eukaryota; kingdom Metazoa; phylum Arthropoda; class Malacostraca; order Decapoda; family Nephropidae; genus Homarus; species Homarus americanus. The sequence goes on from NW_024750770.1 coordinate 322,261, forward strand.
TGGGCACTAGAGGTCAATTGTACAGATGTGAACTAGAAACTTAACCCCCGCGGCCAGAGATAAAACACCGCTCAAAGGTTTACCGATGATTTTTTTTATTTTTTTTCATGATAGCGCGCTGACCCACTGAGCTGAGGTGATCGCTGGGAGCAACAGGGGAGTATTGTGGCCCGGGGGGTGGGGGGGGATTGCTGACACCTGATAAGATTAGTGCCTGACGCAGTTGTTTGCCGTTGTAAGTCCTGGCGCTGGTGACCATAATTGTTCTTTTTTCTCAGTTTGATGTTTTTTTTAAATGATTTGTTATCCTCACTTATCATCTGCTGTAGTGGTTGAATATTTTATTGAATATAAATTAAACATTAACATTGCGTTTTGAGAAATGAAAAATGTATTGCCTGAGAGAGAGAGAGAGAGGTCTCCCCTTGATATCTCTTCTATGTCACTGCACACGATTTAAACCTCTTCTGCTGTTTTTCTCACTTACCTTGTATATATATTTTCTTGCTTTCTTTCCTTCTGTTGCTTCTTTCTTTCTCTTCTCTTTCCCTCTGTATCCCCCTTCCCGCCCCATCCCGCCCCTCCTGCCGCCCGCCCCGACCGCCCTTAGCATCAGTTGGGGTGACCTCGCTAAGAGAAACCTGTTTACCGTCTCACCTTCTGATTTCTGCAGCCACGAGACGTCCTTTGTCGTGGTTGTTCCGTGTGTGTGGTGCTCTTAGTTATTGTAAGTATGTGCATCTGTGTGTCTTGAGTGCATGTGTTTGTACCTTGAGTGCATAAGTTCTCATAATTAACCACCACTGTGAGAGGTTCATTGGACTTGGTTATAATTACCGGGTTATTTCGTGCAGTCCCTATGGAGGATGTTGACGTGTTTCCTCCCCACAGTCATGACTGAGGACTCTAGGGTGGCCTGGCTCACCTTGTGGACCAACTCACCTGCAGGAGGGAGGGGGAGTGAGTGGGGTCAGGGAGGGAGGAGTGGGGTCAGGGACGGAGTGGGTGACTGGGGTCAGGGAGGAGGAATACCTGGGGTCGGTCAGCTGCATTCCTGCTCTTCATTCTCTTGCGGGAGAAAGTGGCTGATACTGGCGGAGATTTTCACACATAATTTAATAAAAAATTGTTCGAGTCAATATGGCGGTGACTAGATATTTGATGTGGTAAAATTGCTATTAACGCCTCCGTCGACACCTTGATATTTTTGTACACGACTTGATATTACTAGATTTAACCGAACAGTTTGGGAGTTTCACCAAAGACCAGTAAGGACCTTCAACGTGAATGTTACCACCTGTGTATTGTTTGACCCCTCCTCCTGGCCATCTCATCTCCCTCCTCTCATCTCCCTCCTCCTCTCATCTCCCTCCTCCTCTCATCTCCCTCCTCCTCTCATCTCCCTCCTCCTCTCATCTCCCTCCTTCTCTTCTCCTCCATCCCCTCTTCTCCCACAAAAAAAAGTTGTGGATAATTATATGTAGTAGGCCAAGGTGTCATGACTGTCGGACAATAGTGCAACTCAGTGCAGGTGTTCATGACGGTAGTGAGACAGGTGAGGGTGCAGGTGACGGTTCAGGTAGGGACAGGTGAGGGTGCAGGTGGGACAGATGGTACAGACGTCACACACAGGTGGTTAAGAGGTGTGGTGGTATGTGGTGAGGTGTGATGTTGAGATGTGATGTGATGTGGTCATAATTACTCGCCGGCCTAAAGATGACTGCCTGTTACTAATTACTGAGCTTTGTGGTCTAGTGCTTCCTCCCGGGCGCCATAAGGAACACCATTAGTCTTGTTACAAAAAAAAACCACTAACTCGTAAAATTAGTCTTAAAAAATAATCTATACTCGGAAATATGTAAACTTTCTTTTATTCAAGGATCTTTACATTGAAAATCCTAGATAATTCTCAGTGTTGGTTTTATTGTATAATTTACATAACGCGAGGTGATAAATACATTAAGTACAGTTATGGTGATTGATTGTTGCGGGATAAGTTTTAATTGGTGGTTAATATAAATGCAATAAGTTTAATGATAGGTGTGGTGTTGGTTGACCCAGTGCATCCGGTCCATTGATTTATTTCTTAATAGAGAATTGTGTACATTGAGGTATTGTTATTGGTGGTGTGTGTGGGGGAGGGGGGGAGGGTAACCTTCAATAAGACCCACTACCTTGCCCCTCCCCATGACCCCCCACGACCCCCCTTCACCTCTCCACAACCACCACCACCACAGGATGTCTCAATTGTTTCACTACCTGGCATTTTCCTGGACCATTTGCCACAACCTACATTTTTCCCACGTTAATTTTTTTTCCTTCCTTCACTATCACGTAACTACACAATAATGGTTCGCCTTGACTTGGGAACGTCTTCTTGGCTGTGTGAGTAATTATATGTTGAGGTGATCTATACCTGTATCCAATGTTTGGTTTCTAGCACCACTGGTCGGGTCCATTGGTTTTCATTTTGTGATTTACTTTGGATTTTCGGTATTTTGTTTTGCTCGTGTCGTCAGTGAGTACCGCACCTAGACCGTTCTAAAAGGTAACATATTGAGGCCTCGTCTCTGGGACCGAATGGGCGGGTGTGGTGAGGAGACCTTACCAACGTGTCGCCACAAACAAGCCTATTGTACCCCAAACTTTGTATAGGTTAGGTTAGGTTACTGGCCAGAGTGATGCGTGTGTTGTTAGGAGGTTGTTAGGTTACCTATGTGAGAAGACTGGAATAGAATGTACAGTAATATAAAGGTAAATATTTAATGAAGGCTCCGTTACCTCGCGTCGGGGTGGAGGTCTAGTTTAGCCTATTGACAGCTCTTCCCCAGGCAATTACCCCAGAGTCTTTACCAGGAGACGAAATCACACACTGATTCAACCGCGAGTGTGTTGTCTCAAGCTAGTAAGAGTATCAACACCCTTTCTTCCTCCCGTCACTATCCATCCCTTCTCTCGCCCCCGTGGCTGAGTGTTGGGGGTAGATGGAGCCTAACGAGAGCAAGGACAAGAGCCAAGAGTCACCACAAACGCTGGGAAAGATGTCAAGGAGTCTTCAAGAGTTGGTTTTGACATATTGGAGAAAATCTTAAGGTGTGGGCTCTGTGGTGAGACCTTCTAGAGTCAATGGAGGAGGCTGTTCTTCCTTCAGGTGTGGAATCGACTTTCATCTTTTTGTCTTGACGTCTCCTGCCGTTACGTAATATGTATGTTTTTGCTGTTTTATTCGTATTAAGTTTACAGCCTTTGGATTCTATGTGTATTACAGGAACTGACGATGAAACTACACATGCAAGATACCTTATAGTGTAGAGTGTAGAGTTGATCAATTTAGTGCCTCGACGGGGACAGGGTGTAGAAATTAAAGCAGTAGTGTGGCTTTGTGATTGTATGTTGAAGCCAAATGTGTGTGGTGGTGGGGGGGGGGGGTATACTGCTCTAGACAAAGCATGAGAGTAAATAAATGACTACAAGCAAATTTCTGTTAATAGCTTCCCCTCTCCTCCCCGGGTGTCCTGCCACAAAACCTACTTCTTCTTCGTAATATTTAGTGGCCCTCAGCGTAGCAAAGATGAGTTGGTATAATGTTATCCGTTTGAAGAGAAGAACACACGGTTAAGATAACACAATAACAATTTATGGGTTATATAAACACTTTAAGGGAGTGACTAAATCAGACTCTTCATTGGTTAGTACTAGCACAGCCGTCATTACACATGTTGTAATTGGTAGTTAGTTTAGTGTTCATGGTTGATAGTCACGTAGCCTTTTGGGGGACGGTTAGGTGGTTGGTGATGAAGTAGTGACGTGGTTTAGAAAGTGGGGTTATATACTGGAGTGACCACCCACCTACACTCTCCTGGTGACAATACTCGTTGTTGTTTACTCTACTGTGGTTCAAGTCATGGCTGGTGCAATACATCTCTTCAGCCTATCACCATTATCACCAAACTATACTTTTACCTCACCTGTCACCATTATCACCACCAAACTATACTTTTTACCTCACCTGTCACCATCATCACCAAACTATACTTTTTACCTCACCTATCACCATTATCACCAAACTATACTTTCATACAACATAGTAAACCATTAGCTTGTATATATCCATCATTAAACAGTATATTAGTCTACTGTCATACGAGAATATACTGAATATACACCTCAGTTCAGTGTTAAGATATAAAGTATGGAATACCTTAAACGTTGCGACAGGTGAGTATTACCTTTAATCACGATCACTGAAGCTTACCTGTGTGGCTCAAGAGGTAGGTAGATAATTACTAAGGTGGGTCTGAAGTTAACTCACTCTCTCTCTCTCTCTCTGATGACACAAGATAGGAGAGTCATAGCGTGTCAAGATACATAATGTAGTGGAAATAATTATCGTCTTTCGGAGGAGATGTAGAGAAAGGCTACTAGCGTCTTGTGTGTGCTGATGATGCCAGTAAGGGGGGAATGGCCACATGGTAAAAATCCGACCCTAATCTAACCTTTTAAGTTGGGACGCAGGTTGTTGTAGTCTGTGCCTATGGTTAGGTTAAGTTAGGTTCTATTAACACTATTGCCCATTATGGTATGTAATTAAAGATGGTAATTGATTTAGAATTCGTTTATTAAGTGAAGTGTTTCAAGGTGCGTATATACAGAGTTTTCTTATTGGACTGTCTCCCTGTACTGACACGCCTAAACTTATCATTGGTAACGGGGGAATTGCGAAGCTCCTGAGTCCTGACTCTCCCTCTCCGCCCGCCCCTCCCTCTCCGCCCGCCCCCTCCCTCTCCGCCTGCCCCTCCCTCTCCGCCCGTCCCCCTCTCCGCCCGCCCCTCCCTCTCCGCCCGTCCCTTCTCCGGGAATTCTTAGGAAGCACACCTCCTGACTAATACAAGATCCCTCCTCAGGTAAACCATTTTTGGATGCCCCGTTAACAGTAAAACAGATGAGTAACTCGACCTATAAGTTATCTGTAACAAATGATTTTTTATGTGTGCGTTTGACCGAGTTTGACCATTATGCTGTAGGTGTTGTAATGCATAAATTTGTAAACAATATCACTCGCGAGTCACAGGTGGTGTTGGTGATGCAGTGTGACTATAACAAACTGACCAACCTACCCCAACGGCTATAGTAAACTGATAAATGGTTCTATGCTAAATTAAGACACCAGTTAGTCCCAGCATGCTACAAGTACGGTAACTTAGACTGGTCACAAGAGCGTCCAATCAAATCCTCTCAAATGAATCCAAGTAACAGTAACACCAGTTAAGTCAAGTTACTGCAAGTCAGTTCATGTTCCATTACCTCGTGTCAAGTTGTAACGAGTCCGTCAAGTGTTGGACAGTGTGGTGGCGGCGGCAGGTGTGTATGTGTAACGTGATGACTGGAAGAAACATCAGCCAAGGTAGACACTGGACGGAGCTGGTAAGTTTCTCTCGGTTAAAACTCGTCAGGTTGTAGACTACTTTGTTCCACCAGCTAGCAGTGTTAAACCTCCCTGAGTGCAGCTGGCAGCGTCGGCCCCTTGGGTAATTTAGCCACTGTGAGCTTCTCTTGCCTCGTCGCGTTTGTCTGTGTTGGAATTGATCGTAACACCTCTCTCTCTCTCTCTCTCTCTCTCTCTCTCTCGTGTCGCGCCATCGGTAAGACTTCCCGTTTCACTCACCAGGAAAATCGAGGAAGACTCAAGTCACCACAGTCCTCCTGGTGAAATTTGTTGCCTCTGTTGTCCTCATAACTCAGGTGAGTCATCGTGGTAATACTATGGCAGAAGTTCATTACCTGCCAGCTACGGGAAGGCGAACTACACCTGCAAGTTAAATTTTCCATGTTAGGTCTACTAGCTTGAAGTTACACCGCATGACCTACGCTACATTTGGCTAGTTGCTAGTACAGGTGGACAGCAGCGGTGACCATAACAATATACTGTACTCGTATTGTTTCATCAGGGTTTATAATGATGGCCGTGTAATTCTAGTAAACACACACACACACACACACACACACACACAGACCAGAAATGTGAAGAAAAAACTTACCATGTCTCCCCCACGTTTAGACTCTGCGGGGAGGCGAGTACAAAAATACAAGTGGGAAGAAAAGTGAAAAAAGAAAGGGCGAGAGTCTTTGTCCAGGTTCAGCGGCCGTGTAAGGGGGGAGGGTAGTAGAACACCCTCCCCTCCCCCCACCTCCGTCGATCCCCCCCCCCACCTTCACCACCGGAAATGATCCCTTGTGGCCAGAAACAGTCGCTTGTCACTACCGGCGTCGACCAGAAGACGTACTTGATCGTAACCAGTCACAGGAAGTAAGATTTATAGCCTTATATAAATACATTAACTTTTGTTTTCCTTTCACGAATATTTCAAGTCGTTTATGTTTTTAATACCGTTATTTTTAGTTATTTTTTTATTAATTTTGCAATGTACGTGATTGATGATTGTTTCCTTGTGATTTTATGATTTTTTTATAAGCATGAGAGAGTGGTTCACACCCTCATATATTGTTGGGTTTATTAGTGTTTCTTAATTAATAGTATCACGTATTTTTTGAGTTCTTTTTTTGGGGGGGTAAATGTTATGTAATTTTGTGTTGGTTTTCATATAAATGGGTTGACGTAACTTTTTAAATTGTCTGTCTGTCTGTCAGGGGTTGAGTTAAGCCTGTAGTAAAGGTGGTCACTACTGTACGCTGTTCTACCTGTTCAAGAATGTTAAGAAGTTCGTAGAGGAAGTGAATGTTCTTTGTATTTCAGAGGTAAATCACCTGTAGCCCAAGGCGGAAGTTGTGTCTGGTGGTGTAGTGAGGAGGAGACACTTGTTTCCTCCTGCAGGTGCTGAAGAAGGAAACATCACGCGGCGTCCTGGGGTCTCTCTCTACTTCATCAAATTCTCTCATTATTTCTACAATTGTTGTGAGGTTTGCCACTTGGGTCTGTTCTCCTTGTTAGTTATATTTCTTTAGTTACTCCTGGTGACTTTGTTTAGATTCTTTATTATGGGCGGCGCCTTGAGGGATTCTCAACCAGTGGACAGGAAGCATCTGGGTAGAAGATTAATTATTGACTTTTCTCGACGAAGGATCTTGGGTGACTGTGGGTGTTCACGAGGTTGTCACGCCCACCTGTTATGTCCCCCACTCACGCCCACCGCTCACCGCCCACGAGGACACAACAGTCCACCATGAGAAGCCACAACATCACTTGTCATAAAGTTGCCGATTACGTCGTGATAAAGAGACCGTAATCAGAGTTGTTGGGTATTATATACCTGAAGGTTACCTGACCACGCCAGGGTGGTGGAAGAAGGCTCAAGGTAACGTAGCGCCTCCTGAAGAACACACTACACCTCCTGAAGAGCACACTACACCTCCTGAAGAACACACTACATCTCCTGAAGAACACACTACATCTCCTGAAGAACACACTACATCTCCTGAAGAACACACTACACCTCCTGAAGAACACACACACATCACTATCCTGGTAGGCCGAGGTGCTCACATACACCATCATCCTGTACCACCACCACTAGTGTTGTGTCATAAGTGGGGACATGATATAATGGGCGTGATATTAGTCCATCATGATAAGTTGGTGCTGCTCAGTGGAGGTTGGGGAGGGGGGGGGGGTGTTGTAGAGGCTGTAGTCGTCACAATACAGAAGGAATGTGATTGTTATTCTCCTGTTATCTTTGATCTACAGCTGGAACATGTAAATTTTTCATTCTTTTTTTTCAGATAGATAGATCGATAGATAAATAGACAAATACACACACACACACACACACACAGAGAGACGTATGAATATTACGCCATAGTCACTTAAAAAAAGTCCATAGGTAACCTAACTCAACCACCCTCCAAGAGTGGGTGGTGTGGTGGCGTCGCTATCACCATAACACGATACACACACACACACACACACACCTCGGACGTGACCACCTAGTGTGCTTTACCATAACTAACCGGCCGTCTTGTTGGGTCTTGATTCTGCCTCTTTATATATATATTTGAATGTTATTTACCTTATTGGCTGGTCAGGGTTGGGTTAGGTTAGGTTATATTTTGATTCGTGGGGTGTTCTATCTGGTCTTCGCTGGTGCCCATAGAGTATTCATGGGTTGAGGCCTGGTGTGGGCAACGAAGGGTCACTGGAGAGGGGTGTGGTTAAGTAGGTAGATAGGTAGGTATTTTACAGGTGTAATCCATTATTTTTATTAATAACAAACTAGAGAGAGATGGCGTGAACGGGGTCCCCTCTGTGCTGAATAAAATCATCGGCTATCAACTAAAACCCAATATATTAAAACTGGGGTTAAAAAAAAAAGCTAGTGAGTGAATGTTTGTCTTTACCTCTGACCGCAAAATACAAAAATATATAATGTGAATGATTTATACACGGCGGCATCTAACTTTCACGGCACACGTCATTCACTCATGGCCAATGGAGGGGGGGGAGGGGTGTAATGGTCCAGGCTGAATGATCATGACGGATGTATTACGTCATGTTATAAATTTAGTTGGAATTTTTATGAACCTGATATAACTACCTAATACGCCCCTACCATGACCTGATATTCTCGTGTACACCAACTAACCACCAACTTACTCGTCACCTGACCTAACCTAAATAAAACGTTTGTATGAGTCACACGATAACGACAACAAAAATGTCAACGTTTGTAGAAGTAACCGTATATACCAGCTGAGGTAGAGACTGACTGACCTGACCTAACTGGTAAAAACACAATCTTGCTTATATTTCCCGGACCATCGTTGACAATAAATATAAACTGGATGGGAGAATATATGTGTGTGTGTGTGTGTGTGTGTGAAGGCTACAGTACCGTATATACTTGGGAGGATATACACCCTTACTCACTTCCTTGTCTTTACTTAACACTTACTTCTATTTAATGTTCACTCTTACTCATGATTATATTCACTCTTACTCACACTTAATGTTTAGGTTCACACTTCATGTTTATTTTTATTCACACTTTACCTCTCACTCAGTCACCCTCGCCCCCTCACACTGCCCTGGGTGTTCGCCTGACCACTCTCTCTCCGTGTGGCGCTGTGACACTTGGTTGATCTTGGTAGAAAGTGTCTTAACTTATCACTGGTGACACTCTAGTGTAACTTAAGTGACAGATGTGTGTGTGTTGTCAGTGTGGATGATTATATACTGTACTTGATTCAGTGTGACCCGCACATACTTAGGCTTGTCTACGCAATTGATTATGCTTGCTCTCTCTCTCTCTCTCTCTCTCTCTCTCTCTCATATATATTAATAGGATAACTTTGTACTTGTTGATAATAAAACACTCACAGCGGTTCAGTAAAAACCTAACCTAACCAAACCAAAAGCCGATAATGTGTAAGAGGAAGGTGTTGGTATTGACGTGTGGGCTGACGTCAGTGGCTCGCTCATGGTGTGTTACAACCTTAAGGGACTCGGGTAGGTGGAGGGACTCGGGTAGGTGGAGGGACTCGGGTAGGTGGAGGGACTCGGGTAGGTGGAGGGACTTGGGTTAGGATACGGAGTCATTCGTAAGTTGTCAGAACTGTATCTCAGGTATTGAACTAACAAGATTATTCCAGACCAGGTTATTTCACCTGGAGAGTACATAACCTAACGCCTCTAAGGAAGGTCTATAGAACAGGCCATGAAGTGTGTGTGTGTGGTGGTGAGGGTGGTTGTGTGGTGGTTGGTGTGGTGGGTGAGTTGTGGCCACTGTCCGTGTGGTGGTCACTTGGGTGGTAATGACTCAACGATCGTACACTTCCGCTCATTAGTGGTCCCTGGAGGTTCTTGCCCGCTCGTCCGACAGCCCAGGTAAATACGAGGTATATTAATCTTTTCCCTCTGTCATTTACACCTGTCGAAAAACATTACCTGAGGAAGTTGTTTATCTCACAGGTGCAAAGAACCGAGTCTTCTCAAGGACGAGGCGTGGATTAGTTCACTTCCTATATGATGTTTTTAGTTAGTCGTTAGGTTTGGGTTTTAGTGTACGTGTAGTTTACCTGCGGGGTGTCACAGGTAGTTGGGATGTGTGGCCAGGTGTTAACGGTAATTGTGCCGGGAACTACACACACACTTGTCATTAGTTCTCAATTACTTTCTCTGGTGGGGGCAAGAGACACATCCCAGACAGGTGTGTGTGTGTGTGTGTACGTACTAGATAATATGTAAGCAGTGTTGAAAGAGATTGATTAATTGATTCCAAGACGAGGTTGATGGTAGTAGAAAGTTTTGTCAATCATCGGGGAGCTATACCTTTGCCTACACCTTCAACCTGTCGCGATTCTTACTACTTCACCCTCCCTCACCCTTCACCTTCCCTTCACCCTCCCTCACCCTCCCTCACCCTTCACCTTGACCCTGTACCATTGTTTCTCATAACCTAAGAAAGTTTTTAAGATTTGACCTTTTTTTTAATATAAGTAATAACCTGAAAATTCTCTCACTTGTCTCGAAGTTCATGTTGAAAATGTACTTCCAATTACATTTCAATTGAGTCTCTATTACAGCTGATAAGCCTTTGAGTCTTTCAGGCTAATAATGTATAAATATTGAACCTGATATTAATACAGTATTACCTGGGGCCTTGATTAAACTCTAATGGTTTTTAATTACAGGTAATGAGTTGTGTTAAGGTAATCCGTGTCGTGTTCGCTGGATTATATTTTCCTCTATTGGTGTTTTATCCGTTTATTGCTTATTATTCCTATACCACTACGACACAATTGTTATTATCTGTTAGTGTTTGTTTTTGTTATGGGGCTTTACTCAGACTTATTCTTTGGGGGGGGGGGGGTTTAGTGTGTCCTCTTGCACTAACCTAACCAAGAACACTGACTACCACCCGACCGGTCAATAAGCTGTATACAGTAAGTGGTGAAGGGATATATTAATAATGATAAACTAAAGATGTTTTTCAACGTTAAACAAAACTGATGACCAATACCGCCAGAGTAAACACGAGGAACTGAGGCATCACTTACTGTACCGTACACACTTACTGTACCGTACACACTTACCGTACTGTACACTCTTACCGTACTGTACACTCTCACTGTATCTGTCTTGATTGTTGAACATCTGAAATAAAGACGTTTTCTGTTTTATATTTCGCTGCCAGTGACTAATACTAAATAACAATGGTAATTTTATAGTTCGCTCCCTGTACAGAATATAGTAGACTAAACAGAAGAAACTTAATTGTTGTTGTTTGTCTACTGTTTACTAAAGAATACACGCTTAAAGAGGTTACGAGCAGTTGTTAAAGCGCTGTAATACACTTGACAAACGTTTACATAGTGATAGTACAGTACGCAGTGACATTGGCTTGTCCTCCTCACGGGTCACACAAACACACACCAAGGTTTCCACATCCAGGATATATTGTGGTCGAGATTTTGAGCTTTGCCGTCTTCCCACGCTCTCCACCAGCCACACTCACTCACTCACAGGGAATATAACCACCCTTCCACGCCCTCTAGCGATGGTCCCTCAAGGCATGAAATTACACCTACCCCTTAATCCATTAGAGGGTAGGGTGGGGGTTCTCTCGGCTGAATATAATCATCTAATTTTAGCCAGAATAAAATCCCTGAGTGTGGGGGCTGCCGTCTAAAGGGTGTATAAATATCCCTGAGTGTGGGGGCTGCCGTCTAAAGGGTGTATAAATATCCCTGAGTGTGGGGGCTGCCGTCTCTAAGAGGTATAAACATCCTGAGTGTGGGGGCTGCCGTCTAAGGGGTGTATAAACATCCCTGAGTGTGGGGGCGCTGCCGTCTAAAAAGGGTGTATAAACATCCCCTGAGTCAGCCAGGGGCTGCCGTCTGAGGAATACTCTTTATCTCTCCTAGAGTGCGGGGCTGCCGTCTAAGGGTGTAAACATCCTGTGAGTGCCAAGAGCTGCCCGTCAGGAGTGTATAAACATGTCCCTGGTGTGGGGAGCTGCCGTCCCTAAAAGGTGTACTCTCACATATGTCCACAGGTGGGGCATTTCTCGTCTAAAAAGTCTCATATCCCTAGGTGTGGGGGCTTGCGTCCCAAGGGTGTACTCACGCTTATCCCTAGGTGTGGGGCTGCCGTCTAGGGGTGTCCTCTCATGTCCTGAGTGTGGGGCTGCCGTCTAAAGGGTGTATAAATATCCCTGAGTGTAGGGGCTGCCGTCTAAAGGGTGTATAAACAAGGCGCCCAAAACACACGACAAAATCTCCCACACTTGAGTCTCACGCCCTCTCGTCTAGGCAGGTTAAGTCACTCAGGGCAATTGAGTAGTTAGGGTACGCCTCGCCCCGCTGGCTGAGACATGTTGAGTTATTAGTAATCAGGGAGAGAGGGAGGGAGTGAGTAACCTAGAGGTGCTGGACAGGTCGAGACTTGAATGAATATTGTGGGTTATATTGCCAGACATTCGAACCACTTTATTAAACGAAAATAATAGATTTTAATGAAGTTTGTTTCATTTAGATTAGGTTAGATTAACACTATTAACTGCAGCACGCTTAATTAAACCCTGTAGTGAATTTTGTTAACATTAGACTGCAGTAACTCATAGGATGGTAGTGATGAGTCAGCTCCGGAAGGGATTGTCCCATTACTGTTCTGGCCTTCTACTCCACACTCTCTCTCTCTCTCTCTCTCTCTCTCTCTCTCTCTCTCTCTCTCATAGGGATTTAGTATTGATATTAAAGTGAAAATTTCTAACTCGGGAAAGTTCACTCATTCCAACAGCTTGTGAGATGAGATAACTCGATCATGTTACTGAGGTGAATAACGTGTATGAGTGTGTTAATACATTCCTGGCTGGAGGTAATAGAGAACTGGTGGTGCTGGGACTTTTACCTGGATGAGAACTTGACACCTGGTGAGAGTATAATTAGAAGGTGACAGGGGAGGGAAAGTTTGAGCTTGATGGTTGACGGGAATAAAGAAAATAATGATGTAATAATAATGTTAATACCAATGTTGTTGTTATTATTATTATTATTATTGTGATTGTTTTTTTATTATTCTAAGGTCAATAACATCAGTAATAATAATTAACACTAGTAGTTATAATTACATTAAAATTAATCTTGATTTCCACATGGTCGTAAAACTTGGTGTTGGCCTATGGTGAGTGGTGGTGACGTAGCTGCTTTTACCAAGGTCAGCCGTTAGTGGTGATGGGGTGAGTCACCTAGAGGGCGTGGCACTACCGTTGGCTTGGCACTAGGAGGGGAGGTTGTGGGATGGAGGTAGAAAAAGAGGCAGTGTGGTAGAAGAGGAGGTAATTGTTTCTGACATTTTACGATATTTCTCACGATAAAAAAAGGTATCGTTGATTGATTGACTAACTGAATGACTTGGGTAATTACATCCCTGGTGACGTAACAGTTTAGGTCAAAGGTCACCGAATTAAACTAAAACTTAAAGGCTAAAAATATCGTCGACTGAGACTAAATCATATCGTGTTGACATCAAGAAAACTGCATAGTCACAATAAAGTTATTTTAGCCGAGTTTGTGGTGAAAATAAAAACAAATTACCTGTGATTTTAGTCGTATTTGTGGTGAAAATAACATAAATTTACCTGTGATTAGATTACACACCTGTAGGATTATTTATATAGTATCTGTTGGTGGTGTTAATTTTGTCTTATATATTTATCGTTGTTTGGTGGTGTGGTGTAGTGTGTTCCCTGAGCCTGGCGTTGATGTGAGCACTACCACATCAATAGTAGTGATGTGGCAAGGGTGTGGCGGGGTGTGAGCGACGTGGCGGAATCACATCAAGCAGCAGGAGCATTGTAACACCTGCCCGGCCACGCCCCGCCCCACACACTCGTCCACACTGACCCCGACTCTATTTAGATCATTCGCTGTGTATTATTCCTTCATCGTGACTATAAATAACTCTTAAAATAACTTGTAGAACTCTTAAAGGAAATATATTTGAGGTGGGGTGAAGGTTAGGTGAGGTTAAGGTTAGGTGAGGTTAAGGTTAGGTGAGGTTAAGGTTAGGTGAGGTTAAGGTTAGGTGAGGTTAAGGTTAGGTTAGGTTAAAATACCAATAACTAAGAATGTCATAATACCTTAACGGTGAAATTTATTTATTTTTTTTTTATTTGTGTATTAGTGTATGAGGGAGGGATAAGGTTGGGTTGTGTGTACCTGTGTGTCCTTGTTACCGGGACGTCCAAGGTGAAGTGTTCCAACATGGCGGTCCACACATCTGCCTAGCCCTTACCGTCGTCACCCAACCCACCCACCAACCCACCCAACCCACCCACAGTGCTTTACCTCTCGCCCTTAATGACTGGATAATACTAATGAGACACAAACTATGTCAACAAAAACACCAAATTTACCTCGCCTCAGTTATTACAGTGACTCCCAGTGTTAATGTGTGACTCCTCTCCCATGCTAAATTATGTAGAGGGGAAGGTTTTGGTCAATACACCGTTTACTGTAGTTCTCCCAAGACTGAAATACATAAGTTAGTCCTGTATCGTGATTTTCTTTAATACATAACTTAATTAATTGTTACCTGTTCATGTTGTATTTACTCCAGGTGAAATCTCTGGTCTTCATTCATAACTTGTTCCTATTTTAACATACCTGTATTTTTGTGTTGCAGTTGATTAATAAAATGATTTCTTCTTTTACAGGTGAGTGAAACAAAGATTCAGGTAGTGTTTTGTGGCATAAGTGGGTAAGTACAGTGGAGGTGTGTGATTGTTCAACAGGTGGGGTTCATTACTCCACACAGGTAAGACTCAACAGGTGGGGTTCACTACTCCACACAGGTAAGACTCAACAGGTGGGGTTCACTACTCCACACAGGTAAGACTCCACAGGTGAGGTTCATTACTCCACACAGGTAAGACTCCACAGGTGGGGTTCACTACTCCACACAGGTAAGACTCAACAGGTGGGGTTCACTACTCCACACAGGTAAGACTCCACAGGTGGGGTTCACTACTCCACACAGGTAAGACTCCACACTCGTGATTGCCAGGTAAACACATCACCTAATCAGCTCTCCTCCACGCTCAAGTCTCTCAGGTAAACTTCTCTTATTACAGGTGAATATAATTGTATAATACGTAGGATGTGGGGTCGAGGACTTGAAGGATGAGGTGTGAAGTCCTTCAAGAAGTGTGTGAGGACTTTTAAACACACACACAAACACACACACACACACACACTTCGCTCTCTCTCTCTCTCTCTCTCTCTCTCTCTCTCTCTCTCTCATGACGTCATCTATATACTCGTCTGGGATAACTTTTACACTTCATTAATTAAGTGTTTTATGATAATGGGGGCAGGTGGTGTGTGATCAGTTGACAGGCTGGTGTGACCGCCCACCACACCCGTCTCTAGTTTCAACCCCACCCCTCTCTCCCCACCCCCCTCCCCCTCCCCCCCCCCCCCCCCCCCCCCCCCACCCCCTCTAACTTACCTCCCCGTGACCTCCACTCGTTTTCCTAACCTCACCTAACCTCGCCTCTCTTCACCTGTTCTTTTCTATCTCTTCTCTTTGCCTTTTCTTCTTCTCCTCCCTTCCATATGTAACACACTCTCTCTCTCTCTCTTTGTGCGCTGTAGGAAAGAGAGAGAGAGAGAGAGAGAGAGGTCACAACTGTCACTACCTGTCACCATTTGTCTCACACGTGACACAGGTAACACGTGACAAGCTGGTCTTGAGTCAACCATTCAAGTGTTCGTGTTTGGTTAAAAGTTTTGCTTGGGGGATTTATTCCAACCCGAGGCAATGTTTGAAGTGACTCGTTGGTCTCGTTAAAACTTCACAGGCGTCCGCGGTGTTTTAATTTGCCTGTATATAAACCTTTGTCTTGAGTGTCTGAGGTAATACTTGGATAGTGTGTGTGTACAGTGTGTCGTCAAGTGTTCTGGACAGTTCTGCCTGCCTGCCTGTGTGACTCAACAGTGTACATGGTCGAGTGTACATGACCGAGTGTACATGATTGAGTGTATATTTGTGTAGAAAATTATAGTGTAAATACCGATGCTTTGGATGTGTGCCCCCCCTACCACCACATGTGACTGTAAACACAAACATCAAGGAGGTGTGACTTTCTAAATCACACGTACACCAAGAAATTATTTTAATAGATAAACAAATTAAATAATAACTAAGACCTATAGTAAATATTTTAGACGGATGAATCGCCATTACGTTATGTTCTGTACAGTTAAGTGATAGACAGACTCGTTCTTATACTGTGGATGGGTCTTACCTTCACCTACAATAAGACAGTAATGGTTGTTGCCTAAGACAGTTCATGTGGGGTGGCCAAGCGGGTAATAAGCGAGGTGTGAGCGAGCAAGTTTCGGCGTTCACACTTCCTCGCTCCTCCCTGCCTAGTTACCGCTCCCCTCTCTCGCTTCACAACCGTATGGGGAATAGATTTTCATGCTGGCAATATCGTGTGTATATATTTTTCCATTGCAGTTGATTGAAAGACATTGATACCGTGATGTGTGTACGTAGTGGTGGTGACAAGAAGTGAAGGAGAGTGGGCATGTTATGGAATTGGACTCGTGATCAACAATTAATTTCTTGCGTTTAGCTTTCAGTCGTGTGGATGACTTATTGTATTGTTATTATTATTACCTTTGTGTCATGATTATTTCACCAGGTTTCATGTTCTTCCACCCAATGAGGTGTGACTTTTATTTAATTTTTTTTTAGTCACCAGAAAATTGATATCTCACTTTTTTCACGATATTTTCCGGTCCTTCTCGGGTTAGCTGAGGGGGAGGATTTTAGTTCGTCTTCCCGGTAACTGGTTAACTGTGCCCGGTCTTAAGAGGTTTTCAACTTAACAGTAACCAAACACGAGCTTTAGTATTTTTCCCAAACACTGATGGCTGTTTGGTTAGATTAGGTTAGTTCAAGGTTGTTAGTCATGATCGGTGTCTTGCAGTGAATGACGGTGACAGTGTTAACCGAACCCTACATCCACTCACTCATATAGGCAGTCACTCACTCAGACAGTTAACCAGTCGTTCACTCAGTTTGCCAAAGTAAAGAACGTGTTTTGCATCGGACAATACGTGCACACAGTGAAGCCAGGTCTCACGTACACGGCCCCACACACTCCCATCCCTCGTATAAAGTTTCTACCACATGACATAATTCCACCATAAATCTTGTTAAAGCAGTTAGGAATAGTGCAGGGCGTGTTGTGTGTAGTTAAACAAGGTAGTTTGAGGACACACCTAACTTAACCAAACCACATTGTAAAATATTAACCCTGAACCTCTCTTTGTTTTGTAAGATACAGGTGAGTTGGGGTGGGTTGGGTTGGGGTGGGTTGGGTTGGGTTGTAGACACTGTGTGAAGCCACGAACAGTACTGATGGGGGAAGTGGGAACAACGTATCCTGAGGTACTTAGATTATACCCAGCACTGCCAAGCCTCCCTCATTCCTTCTAAGGGTAGTTAATAAACAGAGATACTAAAGTCGATATTCTTGTCCTTTGGCCATGGCACTTGGCCCTCTCTTCCCCTCTCCTTCTCGCCCTCGGCCTCTCAACATCAACCCCCCCTCCCTCTCTTGCCCATCTTGTCTCCTGATTTAAACACTTGTATTAATGTTGACGCATGCCCTGGCACACACACACACCAGGTGACTCTCCCCGGCACTCTGGTCATCGTTCTCAATATGCGGAAAAAGTCGCCTGAGAAACTAGCTTAAAGTCTTTTCCAGCCGGCCGTATCCCTTAGGGCCTACTTTCTCGCCCCTGACCTGCCGGGTGGGGTTGGGTTGGGTTGGGTTGTGAGGGAGGGAGGGAACGGGGTCACTGAACTCGCTAGGATAACTCTTGGTAGTGTCTTATGTTCGTCCTTCGGGAATTCAGTGTTTGGTGTAATGTGTAACTCTTCCTTGGTTATAATGTGACGTGTGTGTAGAGAGAGGCGACCCCCCCAAGTAATGCAGTACAAAGTGTCTGAACGAAACGGGTTCATATGTGTATAAACAGACACGGCGAGGAAGAGCGGGGCAGCCGGGAGTAATAAAAGAAAGTAGGAGAAAGTGAGGAGGAATGAGAAAGCGAGAGTAAGCTGGTATTGAACAGCACATAAGGTCCAGCGGGCGAGACTACATACCAGAGAGAGAGAGAGAGAGAGAGAGAGAGAGAGCACCGTAATGAAAGAGGAAGAGAGGGAATGGAACACGATAATAGATCTACTGTATAAAGAAGGAAGGAATAATCTCGCGTTTGTGTCGATAGGCATTTACTGGCAGCTCATCCAGTGACCCTTAATCACCTGTCCGCTTGTTCGAGGTCACGGCTGCATTGGGAAATAACTTGTGTAGGTCAAGCATCAAGATCTCCAGGTTTGTTTGGTTATCCTACACGTTAAGCTGCCTCCAACACACACACACACACACACAGGTCTCTTGTGTACTAAGGTAACCTCTAGTCTTTTAATATTCAGTCGTGTTGGTGACTGCTACGTTTATGAGGACAGGAGGTTTGTAGCCTTGTACGTCCTGTTTATTTACCGGTGGCGTGGTTCACCTTCACCACCAGGGTTTAAAAACTGCTTCACTTCCAGGTTTTGAATAGTGCTTCACCACCATGCTTTAAATAGTGCTTCACCACCAAGCTTCAAATAGTGCTTCACCACCATGCTTCAAATAATGCTTCACCGCCATGCTTCAAATAATGCTTCACCGCCATGCTTCAAATAATGCTTCACCACCATGCTTTAAATAGTGCTTCACCTCCAAACTTTAAATAGTGCTTCACCTCCAAACTTTAAATAGTGCTTCACCTCCAAGCTTTAACTAGTGCTTCACCTCCAAGCTTTAAATAGTGCTTCACCACCAAGCTCCAAATAGTGCTTCCCCACCATGCTTTAAATAGTGCTTCACCTCCAAGCTTTAAATAGTGCTTCACCTCCAAGCTTTAAATAGTGCTTCACCTCCAAGCTTCAAATAGTGCCTCGCCACCAAGCTTCAAATAGTGCTTCACCTTCAGGCCTCACCGTTACCAGGCCTGTTTGAGACTTACTTCCCCATTAGTAAGTTCCCGAGTCACTGTTTGACCACACGACACACCAGAAGGTGAACTTTGAGTCTTCACCACACACTTATACTTTCCCTCCACTTCACTATTACACACTCACGACACACTCAGGTCCCTATGCTGTAATTTGTATGTTATATAAGAGAGTAATAACATCTCCTGTTGTAATAATATTGTTTTCGTCCGAGTTTTAACATTCTGTAAACAATGGATCTGTGGATGTTGATGTAGCGTTTCTCGTGGGCAGATGCCAGTAGTAGTCGTGACTGGTTTATGATGTTTACCTGGCCTCAAAAACAGGTTCCCGGGCATACCTGAGACGCTGGTCGTTGGTATCTTGTCTCATCCACCGCCCAAAGATGGTAGGGTCCTCTTGGACGCCACCAGTCTGGAGCACCACCCTCATCAGGTTGTAAGAGGAGCTCGGTCCAACTGAACTTTCAAATGTAAACATAACATCGGTTTCTACTGACTCGCTTTGGATTTATTTTTATTTTGTTCACGCGGAGAACAGAGGTACAGCCAAGGTGTTTGTATCCCCGTCAAGTGAAATGAAATATATTCTATAAATACATCCGAGAAACATTTGAAGGGGAAGTCCTGAGAAACAATGAAACACCTTCAAGAATAGCAACGAAATCTTGAGTCGCTTTAATTACGAACGGCACATTACAGTGAGACACCTGGTAATGGCGTGAGGGGTTGGGAGACACAGGTGAGGTGCAAATGTAGAGCATATCCAGGTCACACGCGACTTGGCATCACTCAGGGAGGCAACACCGTGCTAGGATACACACAGGTAGGGGCGAGAGAGGAGTCTGGGTGGTGGCAAGGATGTGGTGGTGAATACATTTGGATTTCTCTATACATAAGTGTCTGTATGTATGTATATGTGATAACTTAAGTATATGTTTATAATACACCTTTACACAGTTTTATAGCCTTTGTTGCAATTTTTATATATGTTTAAGTTTTCGTAAGTACAGGATAATATTATAGGTGTCTCGTTGGTGGTGTTAAGTGGGTCTTGTAGGTTAGGTTTGGTTTGTTGCTTGTGACGTTGTTACTTGTGACTTGTTGTTACTTGTTTGTTACTTGTTGTTTATTACTACTGTTACTGTTGATGCTTGTGTTTCATTATTACTTTAAACTCACGCTCTCTTGTGCTTGTAACTTTCTATTTTTATCTCTATAGTAAATTGTGCTTGTGACTGTCTTCTCACCTCGGTCGCTCGTGAGTTCTTTTGCTTTGGGTCTTGCTTGCAGTGCCTGTGACCGTGACCTTTGCAAATTGCTTCCTCGTGTGGCCTCGGGTTACTGTCACTTCTGTCTACTCGTTTATAACCTGTCTATTATCTTCTGCCTCATTAATATTATGTATTTATTTTCATTGCTTATGATAGTGATAAAAGCTATATTTTCCCCTTAAGGTCGGTTTCTCTCTCTCTCTCTCTCTCTCTCTCTCTCTACTTAATACTCCTCCTACCCGTATGAAATTTGTTTATAATTTTATTGGTAGAAAATTTGATATAGATCGATTCAAAAGGAAGTTATATTTTGAGTTTTTTTTTAAAGAAACTTGTATAGTTATCTTGACGTTAATAAAGATAACAGTGTAGTTATATTAAAAGACTCTTGGTGTACTCTAGTTTAGACATGACTACGTGAGGTGCGTGAGGAGTCGTTCTGGAAGGGGGGGGAGGTCGTGACCCCCCCCTCCCCCTAGTACGACCTCTACCTTGACTTCAGGTAAAAACTCCGTCAGTAACCCCCAGAGGTATTTTACTACTGCTTCAGGAGGAGGGGGTAAAGGGGGGTAAGGAAGCAATCAGAAAGGGAGGTCAAAGGAGGGAGATAGGAGGGGGTGAATGAGAGGTAAAGAGGGCACCAGGAAGGAAGGGAGGAGGAAGAGGAGGGGTCGGGGGTGAAGGAAGTATAATGAGGCAACCAGGAGGGGCGTGAGGGCGTGGATTAAAGTATTGTTGGGGTATTGTGTGAACCTGTGGGCGGGCGTAGTGGGTGGGGGTGTGGGGTTATGGGGTGGGTGTTCCTACTTTATTAGGGTGTAGTAAGAATTGTTTGTGATAATGCGTTTGAGAGAGAGGGCATTTCATCAATGTAATTACTAAATAAACGCGAATAAAAAAGGAAGAACAAAAATCGTATAAAAATACATGCGTATCTGTGTAGTGTAGGAGTGTAGTGTAGGCAGCAGGAGATCAGGGTTAACTGTACCTCCTATTTGAGTGATAAGTCATGGTTGGTGATTTAGTGTCATTATCAAGGGTGTGACTTGTCCTGGTGTGACGTGTTGTGTTGACGTTCTTATGACTGTGTTGTTATTGTGTTGTGGGTTACTGGCTCACTACTACTATCACCACCACCACCACCACTACTATCACCATCACCACTATCACCACCACCACCACTACTATCACCACCACCACCACTACTATCACCACCACCACCACTACTATCACCACCACTACTCCACCAACATCCCGATAGCTAATTTATCTGTCTTGCGTTAAGTGTTCAGCATTGGCGTTTAATTGTCGCTCTGATGTGATAATGTAGCGATATCTTATTGTCTGGGGGAGGTCGTTTCTATATGTGGGGGGGGGGGAGATTTATACCCCCTACATTCAACTCTCTCTCTCTCTCTCTCTCTCTCTCTCTCTCTCTCTCTCTCTCCGATTAGTTTAGTATTTATAGAATTGCCTTATTGATGTCTCCAGGTGTGCGTGTTGCGGCAGGTATGGGGGAGAACACAGGTGTAAGCGAGGTCCGTGTTTTGTTCACCACCTGTACGACCAAGTTGCCACCTCTGTTACCACCATACCTGAGCACCACACACACTGTAGTGACACCATACCAACCTCCACCACCTTCTCTTCGCCACACCACCACCATTATCATTCATGGTGCGACCTTCACCACCACCATGGAACCATTATCACCGCTCAGTCACCATGATGGGAGGGGGAGATGGGAAGAAGGTGGGTGAAAGGAGGACGAGTGGAATAACGTGAGATCTGAAAAAGTATGTGAGAGAGAGAGAGAGAGCCACCACACACACACACACACACACACACACATACACATTGTCAAGCGGTAAGTGAAAGTAAACAAAACAATGGTGAGTCATAAGTAGTTAAAACCTAACATAATCAGTAGAGGTAATGAATGAAACAAGAATGTATCGTGTGTGTGCGGGCGTCTATCTTAGTATCACGAGGCATCCATATCTTCGTCTGGTGGTGTTAGTTCCTTACTTAACAGATATCTTCACCTAACCTGTGAAACTGTCTGTAAAAATGTGGAGAAAAAATAATAAATATGCTGTCTTTCTGGAGTATTTTCATGTTAGGTTAGGCTAGGTTAGGTTAGGTTATTGAAAAAATATGGCCGTAAGGAGTCATGTGGTGAAACTGGCGGGAATGAATGATGGTTTCCACTCCATGTGAGAACTTAGATTATACTTAATTACTATATGAGTATTTCCGGTAAGTAATTATAAATAACAGTAATATAGAGATAAATAATTGTTTGAGATTTGTATTTTCTTATTGTATTTTTTAGTATACCGTATGTTTTATTTTGGGTGTATTTATAAAGGTTAATTAGTTGAAAAATTAAACGCGATAGGTAAAGCGGAGGACCTAGTGTGTGTGTGTGTGTGTGTGAAACTATATTATATCCGGGACGACGACGACCCACGTGTATGCCAACGATACCTGTAAACACCTGTGCAGTTACACCACACACACAACACACACTGAACCGAATCAAGCGGGAATCGAGAAGAAGAGGAGAGGAGTGACATGGGTGCCAAGAGATCAGGTCAGGTCAGGTTAGGTTAGGTGTATAGCTGGGGTCTGTTGTCTAAGGCGTGGACGTGTGGTGTTATTTGACTGGTCGTTAGTCTCTTATTGTGGTGTAAGGTGGTGGTGGTGGTGGTGGTGGTGTAATCGATTAGTAACTGTGTGGTTGGTGTGGTGGTGGTAAGGGGCAGGCCACAGTAGGCCCGCGTGACTTGGCCATGGCCACCCTCCCTAGGCAGATCGTGTGGCAGGCCGGGCCAGGTGGATGTAATACCTTGTCTGTTACGCTGTGTTAAGAAGAATGTTGGAAGCTCGTGATGATTAGACAACCTCAGCTCATTTCACCTGACGATTAAACACCACAACGCTAAATAGAGGTTAGGTTAGGTAGGTTAGGTTAGGTTGAAGTGTAACAAGACTCACCATCACTTGTTCACCCTCCCTTAACGCTGCCACACGTTTGTGTACAGCAAGAACAGGTATTGACTCAGGTGGTAACACGTTGAGGCACCTTGATTAGGCTTGTGTCCAGGTGTTGTCGTTAGTGGTGGTGGAGGAGGGGGTAGGGGAGGGTAGTTGTGATGGTGGTAGGGTGGAGAGAGGGTTGTAGTCGTGGTAGGGTTAGGTGTTAGTAGTCGTGATGGTAGGGGAGGGGAGTTGTGATGGTGGTAGGGTGGAGAGAGGGTTGTAGTCGTGGTAGGGTTGGGTGTTAGTAGTCGTGATGGTAGTAGGAGGGGAGTTGTGATGGTGGGGTTTGATGAAGTCGTGGGAGTGACTCAGGTGGTAACACGTTGAGGCACCTTGATTAGGCTTGTGTCCAGGTGTTGTCGTTAGTGGTGGTGGAGGAGGGGGTAGGAGAGGGTAGTTGTGATGGTGGTAGGGTGGAGAGAGGGTTGTAGTCGTGGTAGGGTTAGGTGTTAGTAGTCGTGATGGTAGGGGAGGGGAGTTGTGATGGTGGTAGGGTGGAGAGAGGGTTGTAGTCGTGGTAGGGTTGGGTGTTAGTAGTCGTGATGGTAGTAGGAGGGGAGTTGTGATGGTGGGGTTTGATGAAGTCGTGGGAGTGGTGTTGGTCGAGATGGTGACGCCAATGGTTGGTGGTCATCTGTAACGTGACTGCACTCACACCTGCCCCACTAACGCGATTAATGAGATTCAATGGACACCTGTAAACTTGTGTAGTTATTAATCCTCCACACACACACCTGTGAGACACACCTGGCACCCAACAGCTCTACAAACACCTGACCCCGCTGTGTGGTAGGTCAGCCCTCCTCTCCCACACTCACCCTTAATTACTCTACCTGTACGGTGTACTTACCTCGTCAGGAGTCTTGGTCGCGTTGAAGGCCTTAACATTCCACAAGTTAACATCGTCGTCATCTTGGTTGTCGACAAGGAGAATTAATATCCCACCGTACTGTGGTTTACAAATTGTTCTGTTCTTATGACGAGAACCTGTACACTGTTATTTATCTTTGGTTAATATAATAATTGTACCTTGTATGTAAATGTTTCCTGTCGCTTATACCGTCAGGCTAATGATATTTTTTGATTAATTCTTTATTGTACCGAACGGGTTTATACACCTGTATTAATGAGTGTGGTGTGGTTAGAGGAGCGGTACAGGTGAGACAATACCCGCGGTGGTATGAGCGGTACAGGTGAGACAATACCTGTGGTGGTATGAGCGACCCACAACACCTGGTTAATCATGGAGGCTCCCCCCGCCCCTCAACTCTCATAATAAACCTGTAATCAATTCAACAACTCAGGGTTCAGTAGATCACCGCAGAACTATAATCCACAAGAAACTGGTGAGAAAGATGTAAAAATAACGTAAGGAGAGGGGTGGAGGGGGTGGTGTGACTTTTGTGTGACCGCTTCTGGAAATTCCTGTTAAGTCGTGACGGCGTTGTATCTGATGACTAGTCGTGTGTGTGTGTGTGTGTGTGTGTGTGTGTGTGTGTGAGGAGAGCTTGAGATACCCACCCCGCGTGCCTTAGGAGAAAGCTTCGTGACATGAGAACAAGTTAAGCCGAGGTGAAAAAAAATCTTGTCTTTAAACCACTATCTCAAGGTGTCGCTGCTATCACTGGTGGTATGTGGGTTAGCTTAGGCCAGTTCAGGTCAGGTCATGGCATAGAGATTTTAACGTTGACCTACAGAATTGGTTAAGGTATCGTACTCGTGAGGTTGAGGAATCGTACTCGAGGAAAGATTGAGATTGTAAAGTATTTCGTGATTACTATTAATGTGGATGAGGAATGTGTGCTTCCCAGGTAGATGTCGTGACGAGAGAGACACACACACCTAGCACCCCACCCACCCTACGGCAAATATTTCCCGCCCTGGTAGGTCGGTCGGTTATACCTCCAAGCGGGACATATTTTTTTGGTGCTCGATGCCTTGTTTTTATGCATGTTTATCCCTTAAGAACACTGTCGTAACATAATAAATGGATAATGGAGTTAGGTTGTTGAGCTGGGGTAGGTTAGGGGCATAATAGATGGATAATGAGGTTAAGGATAATAATCAGCCTAGGTGTGACGTATTTTGTGTCATAACGAGTGTAGGACGAAAGCAGCTTAACTTAACTTAACCTTTATACTGATACTGGCGACGGTAATTAATTGATGATAAAACATTGCTTCCTCGTTTCACCGATAGAGGGAACCACACACACACACACACACACACACACACACACACACACACAGTTTTGTTTACTTGTGGTGTGTGAGTTATCAGAGGCCATCTGTTCCTCAGCTGTCCCGTCTGACGTAAATCACTGCTCGGGTGGCTGCCAGACCGTGTGACGACGAGGAGGAGGAGGTAGAGAAAGGAGGAGGAGGAGGAGGAGGAGGAAGGTGGACAAGAGGGTATATCGTGATAATTCTCCCATACTATACGTTAATCTCACTCACCCGAATATCAGCATCACAACGTCTTTCATCACGTGTGAAGCCAAATCGATTTTATAAACAAATCAATAAAATTTGTGTAGGTAATAATGAGGAGCGTCCGCGTGTCTGTCTCACCACCATGATAAACAATAGAACGTCACTAGGAAATACCAGAGACACGCGCTATATGGACATGCCCTTTGTCCTCTCCCCTCCTACGCTCCCCATCTCTAGTGCCCCGTCTTGGTGGTCCAGGGTCACGGGGACCACTAATGCCCCCCTGCCCTAGTCCCGCCCTCGCTGTATTTACCCGGATTTAAAGTAATTCCTTAATTCTATAGCTTCAGGGGGTATGGTCGACCCTTGTCCCGGGTGTTTGACGCGTGTGTTATTACCGAGGTGGAAAATTGATGATGGGAGGGAGGATGATCACCCCGAAATGAGATTACCGGATAATCCTAACCTATTTGTCTCCTGTGGAAACTTGCCGTGTGTTGAAGACGTTTGTGATTCGGTTTGTGTGGAGAGGTAAGTTTGAGCGTCGCGAGCTTGAGTTTAATGTACAGAAACAGAAGAGGAGAGTGTACCGTAGGTGTAAGTTTGTGTCGTAGAGTCAGGGTTCACTGTGGTGTGTACCTGAGGTCTTGTATGGATTCCTCGCGGTTACTGTATGGCTCAACGTGACCCCTCCAGCTCTCTCTCTCTCTCTCTCTCCAAGGCCATAAAATCCCTCATTCACTCAGTTATTGGTATTATGTATATATATTTACAAGATTCGACCTTCACACTGGTCTAATCCAATACCGGTATCACATTCCTCCTCCCTCCCTCTCACCCCACCTCCCTCCCTCCCACTCCACCTCGCCCCCACCCCACCCCCACCTCACCACCTCCCACTTTATAGCCACATTTTTTATGCCTATACACAATTTTTCGTCCAGTGGCCATCCTCTTACCGTATCCACACGCAAATCCCATGGTTCGTCGAGGCGTTGGAGTGTAGGATGTTCGGTGGTGAGGGGTGTAAGGTGATGGAGGTACAGTAGGTGAAGAGCGCCACCTACCTACCAACCCACCCACCCACCCACCCTGACACTATTCACTCCAACACATTATTTCTACCTGTCAGTTTTGCCTCGACAATAGGGAAGAAATTTTCTCCCAGGTTAGAGGCTCCTCCCTGCCGCCCCAGGTCAGGTCTGATTTATGACCGTTTTGTTGGGTCTTCCTTCACTTGTCTGGGGCTCTGGTCCCTCCCTCCTCCCTCTACTTCCCTTCCCCTCCCCTCCTCCCCCTCTACTCCCTCCCTCCTCCCCCCCTTCCCTCCCTTTCCCTTTCCTTTCCACCCCCTGCCCCACCCACCCTTATCCTCCTTGACCCCTCCACTTCCCTATTCCTCCTCTCATCCTTTTCCCTAGCTACCCTCACTTCCTTCCCCCTCATACTCACCTTCCCACTCACCACTCCCTCTTTCCCTTCCCATTCCATTACACGTACACCTTGTAACTCTCTCTCTCTCTCTCTCTCTCTCTCCGTTATTATTATGGGCTCAAGGGACAAATCACCAAGTAGCTAATCAACCACATACTGTACGGTAATTACAGGTGTTGTGATTTAATTCTACCTCAGGTGTTTTATTCTCTTAATTTTTGTTGTATTTGGATCTTTTATTGACATGGAAAAACACACACACACACACACACACACACACACACGTACGTCACACCTCTATACGCCTGATATACTGTACATGAGGCAAGAGACATGACGTAAGTTCCTGAGAAAGCCTCGTAGATGGTTCTCACTTCGTCAGTAGCAAGATCACCTTTAACGTGGGGAGGAGGAACCGCTGCTGGGTGACGGGGGGGGGGACTGTCGTAACCTCTATCACTTGTTCTGGTAATAACAATGATTAATCGCCGGATGTTGAGACGGATCAATTATAACCTGTTCAGCAATAACAATCAACAGGTGGGAGACCTTGTTGATGGCGGTTCACAGGTAATCTAGCTGGCAGGGTAATGAAACTGGTCTTGCTTAAGGGTGGACGAGGGCCTGGTGGTGGTAGTGTCTCAGTGGTCGACGCCAGCAACAAGCACCAACCCACTCTACTGGCCCATGACTCCGGGGTTGACTGCAGGCTACACAGTCACATGTAAAATGATAGCTTGTTACACGACTGCAGGGGCGCCACTGTACCTCCTAGATGATGTGGGAAATATGATGTGCCTCTGGTGTTAACTTTGTAATTTATGAACATGTTTTACTGGTGGGGAGGGGAAAGGCGGTAGGTTGTCCAGCCCTGTAAAGTGTTTGACGGCCGCCTCAGTTCAGCGGTTCCTTTGAAATGTTGACAACTTGACACCATTTGACAACAAGCGGATAAATACATTGTTTTAACTTAAATATCTTGAATACATTCGATTTAATTATGCTAACAATCAATAATTTCTAAAATAAATAAATACAAATGTTAAGAAATTCGTCCCATAATATCAACAGCTACTAATATACACCTAATTATTTTATCATAAAGTTAGAGGATATATTATAACGTTGAGGCAGAGTAACAATAAATGGGTAAAGTAACGTTCAGAGATCATTAACTGGTTGTAGACATTTTGGTAATCTGTGACATTTTCAGAGTTGATGAAGTGGGCATGAACCATCTTTAATAAGGTGGGTAGGACACACCTTCAACTACCTCGTTCAGTTCAGGTGACAAAAACTACCTCTTTAGGCTGTAAGTGATATTAACATGGTAATTCGAAGAGGGGAGTTGAGGCAGGAAATTAAGAAGACTGGGTAGGGGGGAGGGCAGGAAATTAACAAGATTGGGCAGGAGGGGGAGACTCGGCTACAGCAGCCAGGAAATCTGTAGATGTTTGTAGGATTTTTCTTATCTAAATTATTACGAGATTTATTGATAATACACCGAAGAGATAACGGTGGTGCAGGGTTAATATTCTGTACTTACAGGGAGGAGGGAGCCGCCGGCACTTTTGACTCGCACTTACCATAAAGTTGTAGCTCACGTATTGCATTATCTTCAGAACAATGGGATAGTTCATAAGGTCTTGGACACACTTACACTCTGAACACGACGATGATTTGTTTTTTTACCTCGGGTGTGTACCGTCGAGGAGGCAGAGTGTACCGTCGAGGAGGCAGAGTGTACCGTCGAGGAGGCAGAGTGTACCGTCGAGGAGGCAGAGTGTACCGTACCAGGGTTAAGCTACAATTGGGTTAAGAAATTTCGTGTGTCCCCCCCTTGGAGACTTGCCCTGGGAAATATGGTGTCAGGTGGTGTGAGGAACATGACGTAGGTGCCATTGTTGTTTCTCATGGCCTCATCTCTCAGGAGTGTTGGCCTCCTTGTCTCTCCACCAGTATAGTCTTCAAGGTCTTGGCTCAAGTCTTGTTTCATTCTTCTGTTGCATTTTCTTTTGTGATTTTGTTTTTTCTTGTTTTTACCCGTCATTGTTATTGGGAGTTTTTCCTCTTTCCTCTCGTATGTTTCGTGACGTGACTAATTTCCTCAGCTTTCTCCTCTTGTCTAACTTCCTTGATATACTTACCTGTTTACCTGCTTCCCATGAACGGCATATTTACCTATGGCGTCCCGGCGAGGTCTTCCTTCCTGTGCCATGAGAACTGGATCACAGGACCCAACTGTGAAGGAACGGTGTGTCCTTGGTGGTGTAGTAGATATCCTTCACTGTCCTTCGGCATCCTTCCCCCTATACAGCTGTTACACTGTCCCGGGTGCTGGCTTAATTATCGAGGCGTCACGACACTCAAGGACGTCGATGATTCTCTCTCTCTCTCTCTCTCTCTCTCTCTCTCTCTCTCTCTCTCTCTCATTGTGGTCCCAAGGAATAATTCAACTCATTCCAATGTCGCTGTGTTTACGTTCGTGTAGTCAGTCGGGTTACTAAATTACCTCCGTACCTTTAGGACAGGTGCTACAATAGACTATCTCCTGTAGATCTATACTGCGTGGTGGAGGCATCGTCGTATCCTGAAGGCGGTGTGTGTTAAGGTAATCACACTGTATCGGTGAGGTAAGGCTGGTGGTCACGGAAGAGACACACACACCTGTCTTACCTGCATTGTGAACGGTGCCAAGTCTCATTAATTTAACGGCGTTCAGAAGGTCGCTCCCCCCGTTCGTTATTGATGTCACTGTTCGGTATATGCTGTACGTCTTTGTGGTTGAATTAATGCTACGGTATATATATATGAAGAGATTATCGATGGACGTCTGGAAACTATGAACTTGGTGTATTCTGGTAGTGTATACGTGTAAGGGGGTGTGTATTGTGCAGCAGATGTGTATTGTGCAGCAGCTGTGTATTGTGCAGCAGCTGTATGTGGGAAGATTTTAAAGTGTTTGGTACAGAGGGTAAAAAAGTTAATAATGAAGTGTGTCCTCAGAGGTCTGTTAAATAAAGTGTTCTTGGTAGAGATAAAGTCCTTCTCTTCCCTTCTCCTTCTTCCCTTCCTTTTCTTCCCTTCCTCCTCCTTCTCTCCTTCCTCCTCCTTCTCTCCTTCCTTTTCTTCCTACTCCTCCTCCGTGCCATAGATGAGGTGGTCTAGTGAAGAACCTCCAGCTGTCGTCTCCATACTCCCTCGCCTCTCAAGATTCCAATTATTCCGTAAAAACAAAAAGTGATCAATTCTTTCGTCATAAATGTTGATCAAATACTTCATGTTGATATGTACTGACGTCACTTTTCTTTTTTCCAGGGATCAGAGTCGGTTGCAACGGTAGAAACGCGCGACCAATCAACTAGCACCGACTTGGATGACGTCAGTAGTGCTGTAACCAATGAGGACTTGTCGCTGCCGCTCTCTATAGATTCGGGAGTCGACATATCCAACGATTATAAGGCAAGTCATTTGATTGGTTGGTCTTTGATGTTATGATTGAGGGAACTAAAGGGGGGGGGGGTACTAAACAGCGGTTATTGGCGGGTATCCTCCCCCAAATAACGGTGGCTGGTTCCCGCCCCCCACCCCCCCCCCACGCGTCATCACCTCCATCAAACACCTCTACTGACGAAGTTGTGGTAGTGTCAGCTCCTCCAGGTTTTTGATGTGTGGTAGAGAGAGAGTAACAGTCCAGTCCTCCATTCGTGTAGTAGAACGAAATGGTGTAGCCAAAGAGACGCTCAGGTGGGTAGCCAAGGATCGCCGGGGGGGAGGGGGGTGGGCGATCCGGGCTCCACTGTACCTCACCCCGCCACATGATCTCTCAGATAACTTGATGGTATATCTCTACCCCGTGCCCCGGCTACCCCTCCACACTGCTAGCTCAGACACCACCATGTATAAGAGTTGTAGTTCCTAGTTCTTCCCTATTGGTGTAAGTAGATAGGTGAGAACACTAGTCACGCACCACGGTTTACATACGCCACTAAACTACACACTGCTCGTAGTTGGAGAGAGTTTGTATATGTTAAATAGTGTCTTTGTTATATATAGGTTAGGTTAGAGGACTTTTTGTTACCACCACCAAGTTGGGGATACAGTGGTGATAGTGGACTACTGAGGCCTGAGGGAACTACCCTTCGTCATCTCCGGCTCACAGAACCAGTTCTCACCTACATTACAACCTCCTGCTGGTGGAAGACCGACTGACAGGCTTAATGATGGATTGGATGAGCACTTCTGATTGGTAGTTACTAGATCACGTGAACGAAGGAGCGGCTGGGAAACTTAAAACATTATTACATTATTCCTTGTGTGTGTGTGTGTGTGTGTGTGTTGGGCAGGTGATATACACACACACACACACGTAAGTAACACAGGTAATGAGACAACACTTACCAACACCTCAGTTATGGCTTCTTCCTGTAAATAGATGATGCAACGGTGGTGACGTTACTTAGGTGTTAGAGGTGGTGTGGTAGGGGTGAAGCTTGTAGTAGGGGCAGCAGTAGGGTAAGATTGACGGTGGTGTTAGGGTGCCTCCATCTTTGTCTCACCCTTAGTAAAAGACCTTCACCCTCCCCCCTCCCTAATCCTCTCACCCTCCTCACTTTGCAACGACCCTCTTCCTCCCCTTAGCTACCTCCTCTTCTTTACATCACCCTCTTCCCTTACACCACTCCCAACCCTCTTCTCCTTTACACACACGTACGTTCCAGTCGACGAATCTTGCATATCTCACGGTCACGCTGCCTTCCGAACTTAACCTAGCCTAATCACCCGGGAGTGTCCCCCCCCCTCCGGAAGCTGCTGATCCCTGGTGGTCAGGTTAGGAGAACTTCGAACCGCATCCTGGCCATGTGCCAACCCTTCATGCCCGCCCCTACCACACTCGATCCTCAACCACCACTTGCCCTCCCTCTACCCCTCTCGACTGCCCTCCTAACCCTTCTCTTAGCTCTTTTGTGTTCAATACGACTCTCCCTTACCCGCCCTACTCTCCCCCTTCCTTACCTGCTCCACCCTTCCTTCTCTTCCCATGGGTGGATCCAAGTTCCCTTCCCTCCCCATTTCTCATTGTCCTGCATTTGCTTCCCTCTCCCCACACCTTCCCTCTCCCCACACCTTCACCTCGTCGTTGCTGTGTCGAGGAGATTCAACTATTTACAGCCATCTCTTCTCTCTTACCAGCAGTGTAGGTTAGGTTAGGTTAGCCAGAGGGAGACGTCAACTTTAGGGCCCCAACCTAACCTAACCCCCAGGTGTCATTTCGTGTTACTGGGTGTACATAGGTGTCTTGAATTACGCTGTACCTTAATTTATCGGTCCAAAGGTGGGGTCACTGTCATTCATTAACCTTGCCTTCGTTCATTAGTGTTCACCTGTGTGGGGAGGGGGGTAAATTTCACCTGCATGCATGATTAGAATGAAGTTTCGTGGCCTCTCTCTCTCTCTCTCTCTCTCTCTCTCTCTCTCTCAACACTGACCTAAAATTTCACAGGGAGGAAGTTGTGTTGTGGAATAATGAACGGTCTATTGTGTGTCGTTATTATCCCCCTCCCCGCCCATCAGATAGCGAGGTCGTAGAGATTGGCTCTGTCTGTCTGATTGTTTTTAATGTTTCCCCTTGGAGTGTTTTCTTTTCATTATTGCATTATTATTATTATTATCATCGTCGTCTTCGTGAATATTTTATTTTTATTTTTATTATTATTATTATTATATTATTATTGTTATTATTATTATTTATTATTATTGCTATTATTATTATTATTATTATTATTATTATTATTATTATTATTATTATTATTACAGTATTATTATTGTTAGTAGTAGTAGTGGTGGTAGTAGTAACATTGTTCTTGTTTTTATCATTACTGGTATAGTTATAACACCTGTACACTGGAGTACCTTTACATAAACCTTCCTCTCTCGCATATTGCTTTGTTGTCATGGTAACGCTGTGTTGACAATACGCATCACGTGACAATGAGTGCCCGTGTGTGCCTGTGTGTGTGTGTGGTGATAGGTCAGATGTGGGTTGAAGGTGAGGGAGGGAGAGGCAGGGATGATACCAGGAACATAATATGATGGGATTAGACGCTTCTCTTATTACTTTCGAGGGAGGGAGGGAGAGGTGGGTGGCTGGTGGTGTGGGTAGGTTAGGTTAGAATTTATATACCTGCCTGTGTATCGCTTCTTAATTTGGGTGAAAGTGTGCCTTCAGACGAGCTTAGTTTGTTTATTGATTGTGAATTACTTTAATCTATTTTTTTATGTAATATTACTGTTTAATTGTTAAAAGTGGAGGTAGATACTTCCCCAAACAAAAGCATTTGAAATCACAGGGCAGTGTTGACGTCTTGGGTAGCACAGCCATAGAGTATGTTTGGTTAGGTTAGAAACACAGGTACGACAAGGCTCAATTATCTTTAGTTACTCCTTAGGTCATGAAAACTCTCATCACAATCCCTGGAAAGAATCCAGAGGAGAATGACAAGACTAATCCCGGGCATTAGGAACCTTGAGTATAGAGACAGGTTAAAGCATCTTAATTTGCACTCCCTCGAGAGACGTAGAGTAAGGGGCGACCTGATAGAGGTGTATAAATGGAAGGCAGGGCTAAACAAAGGGGACATTACAAAGGTACTCAAACTATCCAACCAGGAGCGAACTCGTAACAATGGTTTTAAATTAGACAAATTTAGATTTCGGCGTGAAGTAGGTAAACACTGGTTTGGAAGCAGAGTAGTGGATGAATGGAATAAGTTACCAAATATCATCATTAACTCGAATACACTGAATAGCTTCAAACATAGGTTGGATGCTTATATGAGCAATAGGGGTTGGGTGTAAACGGGACTGCCCAGTATGGGCCAATAGGCCCGCTGCAGTTTCCTCCATTCTTATGTTCTTAACTAACCCTGGCAGCAGCGTGAGGTAGCCTGGTGGTGGTGAGCAGTATCATGCAGCTCATCACTCGCCGCGGTTGACACTACGCCTGTCTATAAATCAATAATGATGTATTATTTATCCTGACACATAGCCCAAGTCACTAACCTCGGCGTATAGTGGTGCATTGTAGCTGGTTTTGCCTAGGGAAGAGGGGCAGGGGTGTAGGACGAGGCGATCTAGTGGTAGGCTGTGCATGTTAAGTGCCCAGGTGGACTGCACTCTCAATTCAGGGCCGTGTGGCTACTTTAGGTTAGGTTAGTCTACACGGTCATACAAGGCTATAAGTTACCTGTAAGTTAAAAAACTACAAGAAGAGGGAAGTAATGAAGCTCTGGAGTAATGTTAATACGGGGATGCTTTTCATACGTACGGGTTTTTCAAGCAAATTTGTGTGTGTGTGTGTGTGTGTGTTGAAGGGTAGCCTACTGTGACGAAACCTCCAGTGATAACATTGTTGGCTTATCAAATGCAAGACCATGTGTGTTTTCTAATGTTCTTGGTTTATTATTAGTCATTTACACGTTCCTGTCAAATACTTCTTGTTTATTATTAAAAAAATCCCTGCCTATTTGCTAATGTTGATATATCCCACGTCCAACATCCTCGCGTGCTTCGCTATATTGATTTAACGTAACGAAAACATCCTTGCCTGCCTGATAACGATAATGCTAAGTGTGTTAAAAAAAAACTTTGCGTTGTTACATGGGTGGTTTATAATGCCCAGCACATATGGTGGATGTGTGTGTGAGAGCAGTAAAGTGGAAGGGCATTGACGTTGGCTGGAGAAGCTCAATGCTTTCCCTGCCCAATCTGTGAGTGACGTGGCTTCACACCGATCTCTCAGTGTAGTGTGGGGCCTGATAGTGTATCAAGATGGGTGTGAACAGTGCCCAATATCACTGGTCTACTGGGGGAGGATTCCTGCGGATTCTCACCACAGATACCAGAGGTGCTAGGCTCTTGTGATAAACTCTGGTGAGGCAGGAGATACGAGGCTCAGGTGTAGCATTACCACTGGCTGATGACAAAAAGTGCACTGGGCTACTTGGCGCCGACCGTCTGTTACTCGTGTGTTTTGTTAGGTGTTGTAAAATCAGATTACTTTTGATTTTTTAACTTTTCTAAATTGGAGCACATTTGTCAAGTTAGTTTTTGAAAATTTAAAACACGTTGTTTCGTTACGTTTAGAAATTAGAGCACTTTTGACTACAGCTCTGGGGGATAGAATGTGTAGTTAACCACCCTCATCCCACAGTGTTACCAGTACAAGATAACCTCGCTCAGCCCACAGTGTTACCAGTACACGTAGGCTACACAAACACCTGACAGATAACATGAACCTTGTTATACGGTGTAGTTGCATTTTTGCGATTAATCATATTTTCAGAATGATTTGATATAAACTGCCAAATGAGGTAGTTTAGAGTGAATGTGGATCTCTCGACAGTCGGGAATAGCAGAGTTTCATTGCACCTTAATACCATTTGGAAGGTTAGCATGTCTGTCTATCAGGAGAGAAAAGGTGGAAGTTTTAGGTCACTCGTCATGTGTAGTGTTAGATGTATACAGTACATCGTTCTTGGGAGTCGTATCTCAGTGCAGGTCATACCGCAGGGAGGTGGAGGTGTGCTGGTACCTCTGTTGTTTGATACGGCGAGCTGTTTTAATTATGTTCCTTTAGTGATTTTTTGTGAATTTTTGTTTGTTTATGCTTCTTAGATGCTGATTTTTTTTAATAATTCTTGTTAAAAAAGGCTTGGTAGGTATTATGTAGGAAATATGTATGTGTCAAAATAGTTCGGGTGATGATTATCAGTGTGGTGGTAATAGTGGTGTTAACTCGGGTCTTGTGTTGTGTTTCAGAAGGCGCGCGTGTCTGAAGGGCGGGTGTGGCTGGCTCAGCTATCCCGCGCGGCCGGCGACCAGGAGAATCCCGCCGCCCACCACCTGGCCGCCCTCCTCGACTGGGTGGCTGCCCTTCCCACTCACACCCATCATGCCTTGTCTTCACCCATGAGCCCCACTCTGGCCACGCCCACGCCCACACCCAAGAATAGGATGGGCGTGGAGGAGCTAGGCTGTGACCTAGGGCGGGACCTGATGCTGCTGGCCGCCCGCCTGCAGGAGTCTCTTACAGACCCTGCTGCCCAGGAGCCCGTCCTGCTTGACACCATCACGGTCAGTGCCCACCTCACCTCACATTGCTTGTTAGGCCTTCATGTGCCTCCTGTGCCCATGTTAAACAGTTAGCGTTATTGAATAAGCGCTGAAATATTATAAATTGTGCATAAACATTAAACATATCTCCTGGGTAAGAAAGCGATTAGTAACAACAATCGGGGGTGTACAGGTCCTTTAGTGTTGTGATTAACTAGGAGATAGAGTTTAGTCTGGGACCAATGGGCTGCCAAGCCAATATAATTCCCACCCCGCCACCGCCTCCATTAAAATAGCTAACGTGTAACTATTCATCATTACAGAAACTACGTATGCTTGACAGCACCCTATCAGAGCTTCAGGAACGTGTGGTGAACCTGACGGAGGAAAATCGTGAGTTACAGGAGGCGGTAACAAACCTAAGTGAGGCTCACGAGACGCGGACCGAGGCATCTGGGACGGAGAGTGAACTGGTGCACCGCAAGACGCCGTCCATACACTCGGACCTGAGCGACGCTGAGAGTGACTCCCCAGAACATGTCCAGGTAACAATGCTGGATGCTTTACACCTGTCATGCCAATACAAAACCTATTTATCGTTATAGAAGACATTTTGATAGAATATGATACAGTATTGCTTTTTAGTGAGCCTTTTGCGTCATGTATATCAGCTTCACATTATACTGCATCTGTATTTAATTTACAAGTTAATCAATGTAGCATGATATTCTGTATTAATAGAAGCTTCAAATAAAAAGACTGTAGCTTTTGGTATTTTCTGTATATAGGCTACAGTGTGTAGTAAAATGTGTTGCTTGACATCTTTGCTGTATTTATGCAGTATATAAGCAAGATGCACAAAACAAGACAATTATTAAAATGATCAAAAAGAGAGCACTAGGGTTGGCTACTCAGTATAAGATAAACAAAGCGTGTGGTTGTATGTATGTATGAGTGAGGTTGGTTGTGTTGCTCCCCGCCCGCAGCAGCACCGGCCTGTCAAGATGGTGACTGCCTTAGACGCCACCACCAGTTTCCAGGAGTCTGGGATCTTCGACACGTCTTGCGAGCTGGTTCACGTCACCACACAGACCGACCTGGTGAGTGAGGAACTTAAGCTGGTGCCTCCTGCTGGTGCTGCTCTCCTCTCTGTCTGCATGTCTCCTGCCGCCAACAGTCCCCCACCCCCTCTCTCTCACCCGTTCATGCTTTGTGACCGTATTATGACGTGTGTGGTTAGGTTAGGTGACAATGTTCGTACCATAATGTTTGTAAATGTGGATTTTTTTAATAATATTGATAAGATGAGAATGAAATTTTCTGAGGGAATGTGATCGCTAGTGTGGATGTGTTTCTAACGTAATGTGAATGCATGCTGACATACGTGTGTCTGTGTGTTGGTCTTTCTGTCTCGTCTCGGTACCCCAAGAGGTTGTAACACCGCAGCTTATGAATTACTGTCATGCAGCTAACTTCGCTACTCAAATAATACACATATTCTACACTGTTCTGCTTCCCTGTCTGATAATGTTTTACTACAATGTTTCGGCAGCTAATGTGTGCTAATACATTCATATGCTAATTGTGTGAGTATATAAATAATAATGCATCAACAACTCTTCAAGCTTTGATAGTGAAAAGCTTAGCATTTTGTGCTTGTGCATGAGCTGTGTTTGACTGTTTGACGCTCCTTGGCTGAATCAGTCACAGGTGTCTGTGTTGGATCATGAGGTCGACCTCGACAAGTCTGAGTGTGACATCCAGCAGGCGGAGGTTGACCTACAGAGTGCCGTGGCTCGCCTGGCTGCCATAAGGTCTACTGTACAGGGTCGCGACCTGAGACACCTGAGACTCCAAGACCTACAGGTAATGTTTACTTGTTGTGGTAAGTAGTTGGTGTTACGTCATACCACCTGCAGGTAAAACCAATAATTAATCTCAAGTCTCCAGTTAACTTCACTACAGTAATGTGTATCTGTACTTGTAATTCACGTTTAAGAAATATTTCACTTTTAATGAAGTTCAGTTCACTAGTGATAATTGTTATTTCGTTGATACCATCCAAGGAGCTGATGATTTTGTAAGCAACTTGAAAATTCCTGGTCTACACTAGTGTCTGCTGCAGATGGCCTGAACATTACCACGTTCTGGTCTGGTAATTGTGTACTTGTGTGTGATGCAGGAGAGTGATGAATACCTCAAGGCGGCCCTGGATGACGAGCGGGTGAGTCTGACTAAGCTGGAGTATGACAGCATCGTGGAGGGTGAGCGGTGTCTTCAGCGGGAACTTGAACACCTCAAGTGCGAGAAGGAACAGCTGATACTCGAGTGTGAATCCATCAAGGATCAGTTTAGAAAATACAGCTCAGGGTGAGGAGAAACATCTTTAACCAGTTGACATGTGCCGCCATCTTTTGTGAAATTAATCAACTTAGAATTGGCAAATCGGATCATTGTTATTGCAAGATTTCGTATGAGAATTTCACACATAAAAAAAAAATACGATTCAAATTGTTGATACCACAAATTTCTTCTTGTGTACAGCCATGGGACAGACGCAGAAGAAGCCCTGAAGGGTGAGATTCGCGTCCTGAGGCAGCGACTTACAGCGTCTGAGAGAGCGCGACGAGAGGTATTTGATGAAAAGTGTGAACTGGAAGAGGAGGAAAACGACTCGCGTCTTATGGTTCAGAGGTAAGTGATGGAGAAGGGCATCTGTTTTCTAACCTAACCAGATGTTGTATAGTATTACCCGAGTTGTTGTTCTTTCTCTTTTAAACACTTATTTCTTTTCTCTCTCTCTCTCATTCTTGGTTTTAAGGAATTCTCCCAGCATATATTTTCCCCTTTAAGCTACAATCTGTTCGGCTACAATCTGTTAGGATACATTGTTAGGCTTTAATCCACAATCTGTTAGGATACATTGTTAGGCTTTAATCCAAAAGTTTCTCGTAGTTATTCAAATTATTTCCTCCTCGAGTATGTATATGTCTGGTCTTCCAAGTTTGTATTATCACTTGGTGTCATTCCCTTCCGTACAGCCTCAAAAAGTCATCACCCTTGTCCTCATAATCCCTAATTTTACGTTAATTCCTTTTAAATTATTTACATCATCCAGTGTTTTTGTTAAAATTTAGCATCGTCACTTTTTGGTTGAATTTAATGTACGAGTTTGTGTCTCAGTGGATATTGTATTGTCATCTTGTTCATCCGCGTATAATCTTCCCACATCACTGTACAATACTGACTGCTGCTCTTACTTACCCTCATATTTTTATTCCCATTGTGTTACTTAGGAATTCTTCATATATGTTGTGTGTATGTTTACGAGCCTTAAACATTGCTATTTCTCTGAGTTAGTTGTTTACTCTTCAGTTTGTTTTCCTGTTTCTTTGTGTATTATCTACTCGTGTTGTTGATACTGTATTTACCTTGGTCATGGAGATTGGGTCTGTAAACACCTAAGATTAGTTGTGATGATTGCTCGTTACTATAAATGGCTCAAGACTCGGGTAACCTTTAGTGATGGACTGTCGTAACACTACACACCGCCCACTCACACGTACGATACAGATACCGCCCACTCACACGTACGATACACACCGCCCACTCACACGTACGATACAGATACCGCCCACTCACACGTACGATACACACACCGCCCACTCACCTCACACGAACGAGATATACTCCGCCCACTCACACGCAACCTCCACACCAACCATCATCACGCCTAGACCAATCCTCAGTAACTCGGCGTCGCCGGTGTAGTGCGTTACTCTAAATATAATCTTAATTACTGTACGAATTTCACCGCTAAATCTTAAGAAAGGAAATCGATTCACCAGCGTCTTTACGCCAAGGCACCAAGGTCGGTGTTGTTATTACAGGGTGAGTTGGGCTCACCCTTCCTGCCTCACACCACCTTCACTGACGCCTCGCATGCAACCCCTGGCCTAAACTCCCCCACGAACCTCACGGCATAACACACGCTGCTTCTGCAATAGGAATACCAGCCTTAATGTATGCCAGAAGAAGTCATTTTGTTGCTGTTTAGAGGACGAAGAAGAGACGACACAGGCAGTAGCCTCCTGGTAGCCGGGCCACACACTGCCACCCTCCTGCCTCAGGATATATTATATACAGTATACAGTGCAATGAAGAACCAGATATGCATTTATAATATAGTGACCAAGAAACTGAAAGTTATGTTCAGATGCTGAAAACTATTATTTCTTATTTGGTTGAGGTTGACTGTGCCATCAGTGAAAGAATGTTATATCTTTAAAAGATATTGAGAGATAACAAAAGTAAACTGGAAATCCCTGTTTGTATATAAAGAGAAACTGTGCTGATAAGATGCGAGTTTTTACAACAATGTTCGCTATGTCTACAAGCAGTAACACAACTATGCTCCTACAAAAGATTAATTCGTAAATCATTAAACCTTCCTAAACGAGTGGTAAACGTACCTCAGGATGTCCAGCACGGGGGAGGCGTGTTGTGTGGTGTGGTGGCGGGTCAGCAACAACACCAGCAGGAGCAGCGAGGGGCACGGCGAACCAAGGCCTCACTCATGATCCTTCTGCAGCCACCATGGACCTCTACACTCTTCACCTCCTCCTCAACCAGACGCTTAGACCAGGTAAACAGCCACTTCCCCCGGACGTGGCTGGCCTGACCAACGGAATGATGTCTGGCCAACGACGCACCTCGCCACACAAAAGGAATGGGATAAGGTTACGGGCTGAGGTACAACCCACCAGGGGCGCCTTGATAAGCCTGCACGATCAACAGCAGCAGTGAGTGTATAGGCGTGGGGACGAGAGTATTAACTTCGTGCCATTAAAGAATAAAATCGAATTCATTTAATTACACGGGTGATTTAAACTAGCCCATAGAGACTTAGGACAAATATTTTGGTGCTAAATTCAGAGTAATTATTCGTATATGCAGTAAGGAAATTATCTGTACCGTATGTCAGGAAGCGGGACGGATGTGTGGCAATAAGATCCCCTTCGAAGATAAACGTGTTTAGTGCACTATACCTATTTCTGTCCGCATTGTACATTTACTTCGTGGAAATGATAACATAATAGCGAGTTGTTCGTCTTCTTGAAAATCTCGTGTTTATTATAATTTCCGAAAAAAGTGATGCTTCTATCTTGGTTAAATTTAGTTGACCAAAAAGAGCCATCATTCACTGGTTGTTTTTACAGTCTGTAGTAAACAACGGGGGACTGGTTTAAAGGCCCCCCCTCCGTGGCTTGGGAAGCAGTGTGTTTGTTGTCTGTTGCTTCCGGGTTTCATGTTTTTTTTTCTTTTTTTAATTCCCGATTTGTTTTCTCCCGTGTTGGCCCGGAGGGCGAGCTAGATAATTACGGTTTGCGTTGTTATTAAAGCACATAATTACTGGCGGGGACCACAATCTGTGAAAATAATACGCCTCGCCTGCCGTGATTGCCATCTCGAGTTGGTAGGTTATGATAATGAGTGGTAGGGGCGGGAGGCGCTGGGAGAAATAACAAAATTGTTTACTGTATTCAGTCACAAACTACCCCACATAACATGCACATAATGTATATTAATTACATATAAGTATACTAACAACTATTCTTGACTACATAGGAAACCGCATATAATCGCACTCACAATACAGCATATTGTCTAAGGAAGCACTAATTTGTTGTTTTCATGTAGGCAACAGGTACTAGTGACGAGAGACTGCATTTGAGAGCAAAATCATTAATTATGGCTAAGGTACACGGTAAATTTTTGTATTCAGTGAAAACAACACGCTTTGGACACTGGTGGTATTAACTACACCATGGGGATAGAAATAGTGCCATAGTTTTAATCTACAGCTGTGTAGGTGGTGCAACCCTTTAATTAACTAAGAGCAGGTTACAAGGTAGGGTGATATTTCATTTCATTTGTCGCTCATCTTCGCCGTATTTATACAGTATATCATACAAAAAATATCTACACTTTTTTTTTGCTAGATAATATGACACAGCTGACGAAGAATTTTAACAACCTTATCGAGAAAATAGGAGTGTTCATTTTGACATCCATCGGACCCCACCCTACTGATACAGATACTTTCTGTAGCGAGTGTACACACATTTTTTACTAAAAAAAATCGCGCTCAGTAACACACACACACACACACACACACACACTAGAGTACAGTAACATACACACACTACAGTAACACACACTACAGTATGTAAACCAGGCTGTGTCATTCTACAGGAATCTGGTCTAACGCCCCAGCCTCAATGAGTGGTTCATAATTACAGTACTGTATAACGATTGGTGTGTACTGTAAGTGTGTATCATAAGAGTTTGCTGCTGGGTTGAGTCATGATATATTGTTTAAAACTTTTTAGACAAGAATTTTTACGCTGTTATCAAATTTGAATGCATTGCCGAGTGCTGTAATGTACTTGACTAAACCGTGTCTTAGTCTTGTGTGTCAAGGCCCTGGGAATATTGTTAATTTTAAGTAGAAATCATTCTACCTAACGTACTTTTTAACTTGTTCCCATAGTTAGTTTTCCACTGACCGCTTTTGTCAACTGAAATACTGTGCCTGAATAGTACACACACACACACACACACACCCACCCAGCTGGGGGTGTTTAAGGGGGAGGGGGCCGTAACCACCCCCCTTTTTTCTGACCAATATCATGGGCATTTTGGGGCCATTTTTAAGCCATGTGCACTTGATGTCATGAGATATTCTGAGATCAATAGTAATTAAGTTTTACCATACAAAAATGCCTGCGTACAATACTGCATTAAAGAAAAGGTATTGGAATTTTCTGATGAAAAGGGCCCCCTGGTCCTCCCGCCCCCTGGATCCGCCCTTTTGTGTGTGTGTGTGTGTGTGTGCAGTACTAGACTAATGATAATCATACTCAGGGCCGGATTTACCAGTAGGCCAAGTAGGCCATTGGCCAAGGGCCCACCGGTATCTGGGGGCCCACTAAACTAATTTGTCGCGCAGCGTGCCAGCGTATAACCTTGTTTCAAGTGTACACCGAGTATTTCATTATATAATATATTCACAACCATAAGGGCCCCGGTACAATAAGTATAAGCCCGCAATGGTCTCCAACTGGTGGGCCATGGGGTGGTTCTCAG
The DNA here is from genome assembly GCF_018991925.1 of Homarus americanus. Lineage (NCBI taxonomy): Eukaryota > Metazoa > Arthropoda > Malacostraca > Decapoda > Nephropidae > Homarus > Homarus americanus. The sequence goes on from NW_024750770.1 coordinate 365,747, forward strand.
GTGGGCCCTATAGTCAAATGAAGAAAATAAGATGAAATAAGATAATATATATATATATATATATATATATATATATATATATATATATATATATATATATATATATATATATATATATATATATATATATATATATATATATATATATATCTTGATAAAATCCGGGAAAATCAATCAACTAGTATATACATAGTATATACTGGAGAGAGAGAAAATGAAAATAAAGTTCAAGAAACCTTCAGCGCCTTGACGTATGAAGGACAGGATCGTTTCACGTTCAGTACGTGTCAGGGTTACCATTGGTTTGCTGACAGCTCGCTCAGCCAGTCATGCAGTCAGTCATTGAAACATGCAAACATTTCTATAAATTTGGGGCCCACTGATGAGTTTGGCCTGGGGCCCCACAAGTGGGTAAATCCGGCCCTGATCATGTTTGAGTATGATTCATACTCGTACATCAGATTATCCTGTGTGATAACTTGAGGCAAAAATCTCCTTACAAGCCTGAGACTGAACTGTTGAGCTTGGCTAACCCTTAATTCTGAGCAATAGTAACTGTTTAGGGCCTGGTACAGCTTCACACAGGCATGTAAGGCAACTTTTGTCTGATTTTACAGCACCTCTGATCACAAAGTTTATGAGAAGTAACACCAAGCAGACTGAACAACTTTGTGTCCACTGTCATGTTGATGGCAAATTTTTCAATAAATTCTAGTTTTCTTTCATTAGTTAAAGATATAAACAATAAATTAATATAAATATACCTCACCTCAGGTTGGAGTCACAGATGGAGGCAGCACGGGAGATGGAGAATCTGCTCAGTGCTTCTCTATCCCAGGAACAGGAGATCTCCAGAGAGCTACACCGACGAGTCAGAGATTTACAGGTTGGTCAGTTTACAGTGTTATTGACAGTGCCAAAGTGTTTAGCTCAGAAAAGTCAGATGGTTAGAAAAGTTAGCAAATTGACATTCAACATGTTAAAAAGTTGTACAGTATTGGGTAATTGTCTTGTCTATGTAAGGAAAAAAATATTTTTGATTTTTCCCCAGGTACTTGAGAAGGAACACCGAGGGCGTTTTGTGAAGTTAGAATCTGTAATTCGCAGAGCTGAAGAAAAAGCATCTAACCTTGCCAAGGCCAGAGATGCACTGGCTATGCAGCTCAATTTTGCAACTTATGGGCTACTTATAGCTGATTACTGGAGACATATGGTACCACAGTCAACTGCTGCCCTCGTCCCATACAGTGACAAGTCACTGCAAGTGTTTCCCGGAAACTACCCCACGAAGACCCACAACATGGGGGAAAGTTACTCTGAAAATGCCATTAAAAGTGTGTCTGTGTGTGATGTCTGCAAACAAACCTGTCTAGAGCTCCCCAAAAGAAATGCTGGTGTACAGACCCAGTTTGAGTACCAGAGTAAGTCCACAGCAAATTATCAGCTTCATCCTGAGGAACACGGCCATCGACGAGCTGCTGATGAGAAGGATGAGGATGAACCTGTCAATAAACGACCAAGAAACATATCTACCAGGAGCCAGGCCACGATGACCCAAAAGACAGAGTCCCTCTCTGAACGTGAACAGTACTACCTAGAGCAGATTGAGTTCTTGCAAAAGGAGAAAATCAATCTTAGAAAGGTATGTTGTATACATCAGGTTGAGAAGACTTGTAACCTTGTTAATTTTTTTGTCAGATCAGAATAGTGGCCTAAAAATTTTTTGTTTCTCCTTGTGCATTAATTATAAAGTGAATTTTTGTTCTGTATGACCTAGAGGTTTTTTGTTATTTTTAGGGTCAAGATAATGACAGGCGTGACTCTCTACAGCAGCACCGTGATTTAGAAGGCGAAATTAATGACGTAAGACTTCAACTCGAGGAAGCTGCACGTGATAAATGCAGTCTGTTATTTCGCTTAGAAGAAGCTCAGGATGAAAAGGAAGAAGTCAGACGTAATTTACTTTTACGTATAGAAGAACTGAAGGGTGATATGTCTCGTTACAATGATCTCCATGAATTGGAAAAGAAAACACTTCGTCAGGAGTTTGACGCTCGGCTCCAGGGGGTGCAGAAGGAACGCAACCATCAAGAAGAGCGAGTGCGACAGTTGGAACTCCAGCTTTCAACCTTGAGGCAGGAGCTAGAGATAGTTGGTGTTTCCATAGCAAATGATCTCGTTGATATGGATTCACACATGGAAAATGTCTTGTCGTGCGGTAGAAAGTCGCCAACGAAGCATAGTGAAGATAATAGCGACCTTTTAGATAAGATCAGAGAATTAGTTAAATCAGAAACGAATCTCAGACAAAAAATTTATGATCTTGAGAAAAAGGTATGATTATAAAACATGCATTCCTTACATTGTATATAATATTGATTTGTACAATATTGGTTTATTCATGCATAATGTCTGGGCTAGCTAATGAGTACATAATCTTTTCTTACAGGAATGTGCATACCGTGAGACAATAAGAGAAGCTGACAAGATCATGTCCAGCCATGTAACATCATACAAGCAACGAATAGAAGATCTGGAGGCTGCCGCAGATCAACAGTCTTTGAAAATTCACCAGTTGGAGACGTCTGAGGAACGCTTGAGGACAAGTTTAAGAAATAATGCAAGAACTAGTGAAGGTGCACGTATCTCTGACCTTTTGGACCACCTCATTGAAACTGAAAATTCTGAACTAAAACTGAAGGAGCATGTGTGGAACCTTGAAAAGCGTGAAAAGGAACTCCAGATAAAAGTGAGATGATCATACTAATTTTATTAACAAGTTTCAATATTTTTAACAATGCTACTGTACTTTTATATTTGGTGTAGAATAAAAAAAAACTACAAGAATTTAAAATTTTTCTTGTACAGTATTTTAGGACACTTCTCATAGTCATAAATTATTTACAGTTAATGGAAGCTGAGAAAACCAACCAAGCACTTCGTGGAGAACTACGCGACCAAGAGGAACTTGTCCACCGCCTCATGACCTTGGAAACAGAGAATAATGCCCTGTCTGTTGAACTGAACCAGGTTAGTATTTTTAATGAAAGACTGTTAACAAACTCTAAATCCAGCTTCACATATTTTTAAAATGCCATAAACTGGTATACAGAGTTATATTACATGTGTTATTATACCATATTTATTATTTAACATTTCAGTACTATATTGTATTTCACATTCTGGAACTATTATATTAAAGCATGCTCACTCTTTCAGGCCCAGGACTCCTCTCGCAAAATATCTGAAGCTCAACAGAATGAGAGCTACTTAAGGGGTCGTGTAGAGGAGCTTGAAGTCACAGAAAATATGTTACGAGAAACCCTTCACCAAGCTGATCTTATTCTGGCTCAGAGAGAAAGAAAGCTTAGAGACCAGGTTGGTAATGCTGGAGGGTTTTTATTTCAATACCCGGTACAGTACTTAATATCTTGCCATAGCTTCAGGAGTCGTTCTACAAAATATAAACATTTAAATTTTTCAGGTGGAATGTCTTCAAGAGGAAGTACAGTCATACAAGGCTCAACTAGAGGCTGCTGCATCAAAGGAATATGGTGCAAGGGAGTCTGAAGTGTCTTACAGAAGGAAAATGGAGCAGCTGCGTAACCGCTTAGCTGACACTGAACGGGAGCTGAAGGAATCGTCCTCTGAAACAATCAGTCACGAGACACAACATCGGTCAGAGGTAAGTTTATCGTGAACACAATATTCTTAGCAAGAAGGTAAAAACCCAAGTTGATGGCATACACACATCAAAATTAAATTGGTTTAAATCCACACTTTCTGGTATCTTTCTTTAAAATATTTTCAGTAAATAATTCTGTACAGTATAAGATTTGAATGTTTACTAATTCCTGTTTACTCTGATATCACTCAGTGTCTTGGATTGGAAAGCTAGAGATGAATTGCAATGGACAGCCTTATGTTATTTATGTACTATATATTGTATTAGAAGAAAAATAGGACTTTAGAATACTGTACTGTACCACTTCATCCTTATTGTCAATGGATCATGTGACATGTGTAATAAGATTTGCTGTAACTATTCTGATTTGCCTTATAGTAAATTGGAAAGTGGTGTATTATAAAGCTTCATTTGTTGTTCAAGTTTAAATAAACCCTTTTTAATTTTATTTACATAAAGGATTAAAACAGAAGAAGCAGTTCCGTAAGTGTATTGGATATACTTTAATTTCAGGTAACAAAGCTTCGTAATCAGTTGAAGCTGTGCAACTCGCAGCTGATGGAGCTCGATCGACTAAACTGTGAATTACGTGATCGGGTAATGGCGGCAGAAGCAGAAGGGCAGCGTATAGCCAAAGAATTAGACGAGAGTGGCAGAAGACATGAGCAGGATCTTCTCACTCTCAACCTCCAGGTATAATGAACGAGAACACCGAATATTTATACTGTATTGATATCCCCACAAGTTGTCGCCAGGAGCATAGATCTTGAGTGATTCATTTCCTTCTTCAGTTAAAGAAAAACTTGTTGCAAGAATCCAGATTTCGGTATAACGGCTAATGAGCAGTGATCATAGATTTAAATTGTTTAAATTTATTGAATTATCAAATGGAAGATTCTAAAATGATGTATACTTCCTATTTTACATCCTAAAGGTTATTCAAAAGACACTGAATGCGATTTAGCTACAGTATACAATATTTTCTTTCCTTTTCAGGTATCATCACGAGATTCTCAAGTGGAGGAACTTGAGCACCAGTTGGAACAGATGAGTCATGCACATGCTGCCAGTGAGTTGGATGCCCTTGCTGCATCACCCATTGCTACGCTTCATTCTTCCCTCACTGCTCTCACCACAGCTCTTAAAGTGAGTGTTTCTCATTGTGATAACATCACCAAGCTTGCTTCTCACTATTGTGGACACTGTAAAAAATATGCAGGTCCAACAAGCACCTTGTCCCTATATCCAACAAAATCTCCTTGAAAATTTTGCAGTTAACATACAGTATATGAGTACAGTATATCATGATGAAGAGGTGTGCATATATTGAGGAAAAGCTACTGTAATTATATTTGTTATTGATAAAATGTTGAAACTTGGCAGTGAAATAATAATGTATCTGATTTTCAGAGCTGTGAGTCGTGTAATGCATCTCAGAGTAGCACTCTAGCTGATGTGACAAATCAGCTGGGCACTCTGGTTGAGCTTGTTGAGGGCCAACCCAGCAATCCAAACCTGGAGGACATTACTTCTGATGCTGACGAAGACGACGTATCAGGTCAGAAATACGTTCATTGCCTTTTCTCCGACATTAATAAGTGAAACTTTTTTGTTTTACTTTTTTTTTATGTATGATCTTTAACCTGATGAAAGTTTTTCTTTCTTTTAGAATCTTATGACACAGACACAGCAGAAAACTTGGTCAACGAAGCCACTACGACCCCCCCTCCCAACCCCGCCGGGGAGGGGCCCAGGGAACAGTCGAGCGGGGATACTGTCAACTGCATCGCCAGCGGAAGGTTCCAAAGAAATGCCCGCAGGAGAAGCAGAAGGCGGTTAGAGGAGCGCAGCAGCAGAAGGCTGGTGTGCCCTCAGGGCTCCTCCACAATCCTGGAGGAGCTGGAGGAGAAGGTACGGGAGCTGGAGGAGGCTGTTGGTCACAAGGAGGAGGAGCTCCGTCTTGCTGATAATGAGGCTTGTGACCTTAACAATCAGTTACAGTCTCGGAATGTTACCATCCAGCAAAAGGTAAGCTGTCTTTAATGAAGAATTTATGGCAATGAACTATGGTACCTTCTCACATTATGAGTAATAAAACCAACTTAGATTTTTAAAGTATACTGTACTGTACAGTACCCAGTGTATATACTGTACGCTATTTGAGATAAGCAGAGATAAAGTACTGTATAACAATAATTAATATACTATATTAACATTAGTGGTATAGACGCTAGACAAACTGGGTCAGTAAATAAGGGTTATAATAATAATTTATAAGTAAACATTAGGTTTGACTATCCAGACCTCATCTTTGGGAGTGATGAGTGTCACTCCCTGGAAGACAGGTGTTTTGACTGTAAAGCAACTGAATTGATAATGGTATATATTATGGTACCTTATGATATACTGTATAAGGATACAGTACAGTAAATAAATAATCCGATAATAGGGATACATATTTAAATGTACACGTAATAACAGTACAGTAATTGAATTGAAATACAGTATTTCGGAGATACAGTATTGCTAACTCCCATTTGTACTGGCTCTGTGTACTGCAAATGTAAATGCATAACCACAGTAGTGAATTCCTCTTGTCTTGAGAATACAGTAAGGAAAAATTGTTATTTTTGTAGCAAATGACCTGGAAGTAATATAAATAACACTACATTAATTTATGTGAATAGAGTGAAGAGGCGGAGCATCTTAATACCATCTTGGCCAGCCTTCGCCAGCAACTGGTGCACACTATGGAGGATGCCGAGCGTGCACGACTCTCAGTCCAGGCCAAGCATAAGGTACACCTTTTTTCTTTCCTTTTCTGATTTTACATTCTTGGTTAAAATTTGTATTTGAACTATATTTAGAATACAATACTGTACTGTAAAGATATAGAAAAAATAACTTTTAAATTACAATTTCTAGCTATAGCTTCTAAGGGATTACAGTATCTACTACATTGCTTAAACTAAGTGGTATCTAATTAAAAAACTTTATTCAAATCTAAATTTATATACGGTAGCAAAAATTGCAATGCCCATTCCAAATTCTTTGTTCTGGACGAGTTATTCTTTATAGTTAATTATTGCTAACACTCCACCCATTTCTATCTTGGGAAAAGATTCTTGCATTCTTGCTGAAAAAATACTGAGGAAAATTCATCTACCCCCAGTAAAAAGTATTTTGTCAGTTTCAATAACATTTGCTGTTATTAAAAATATTTCAAGTACAGTGTATTATAAGCTTTGTACAACACTTTAATATCATGTACTTGCATCTTAGGTGGACCTGGAGGAGTTAACAAAACGAGTGGAGCAGGCGACAGAAAAAGCTGAACATTTGGCTCGCCGGGGCCAGCTCAAGGATTCTATCATCTATACACTTGCCTCACAGATCCGTGCAATCCTCAGGTATTTGTCGAAATGGGGAAAAAAGAATAAATTGCATGTTCATTGTACATTAGTTCATTTTGTGACTAAATTGTGCTTACTCCATTATTTTCTGAAACGGGACACAGTATTATAAATACCATAATGGTGTTCGGAAAGTTGAAGCTCCTACATAAATCATCGTTTAGAGTTATGTAATGGAAGTCCTCATTCATAATTTGTGGCTTTAATTAATTTTAGCATTGTGTTTACTTGTACACTCTCAACAAAAACTTCTCCAACACCTGGGCACGATGGATGTGAGAATGAGCAGAATGGGGCTTGTCATCTGGGAATGGTTTCAGATTCTAAGTTCATTTTTCAGATTGTATATTGCTTATAGCGTTCGAGAAGTTTTTGCCGAGAGTACAATACTGTATATTACATTCTTTAATGACGAACAGGGTAATGCTTATCTTGTCAAGTTAAATATACAGTATACAATAATTATTTCTTCGGTAGATCGGGCAACATGGGCGTAATAATCAACCAACTGCGCCGACTGAGCGAGGTTGGCCAGAGTGAACAATTACCAAATTTTGGTAACAGAGATGACCAACAGCTGACTTCTGTTACCCCGCTGCCCCCTGTGCCAGACTTTGATGTTGATGCTGTCTGCTCATTCCTCAATCAACCCAGTGAGGTGAGACTTCATGGACTAAGCTGTCCACTATACTGTACACTACTGTTTTAGTTTGTCCAACTGAGGAACTTAGTTTTTTAATTTAAGTTTACTTCAACTTATTTCAACAGTAAACATTTTTATCCTTTGTTGCTGAAATCAATTTAGACACCTATGTTTGTTTTGATTTTGTCATGTTGGTGATTGTTTAAAATTTGTCATATTATTTAAAGTATACTTCAGAACCAGTGTGTTATGTTACATGTCATCTCATCTCAAGTTAAAATTTATCATGAACAAGACTTTTTCAGTACATTGAGAATTGTCTTAAAAAATTACACATCCAATATATTGTTTTAATTGATATATAATGCTAATATTTCTCCTGTCTTTTGCCTTGTATTACTAATACAGTTTATAGTGTAATTACTCGCATTAACTACCGGTTCATACCAGGGTTGGTTACAAACTAGCTCTCGGTGTTTTGTAGATACTTAACTCATAGAACAGGTGATTGTTTCCTAACATTCCACAGAAAATGTAATCTTACAAAAATACTAATGAAAGGTTTAAGCAAGTCAGATAGTCTTACTAATATGCTACTAATTTGAACTGGGTTTGCCATACTTCTAAATTACCGGTATCTGGATTTTATTGACGTGCAGCTGAGCTGTAATGGTATTTTAGAATGAACTGTCCTTGGTAATCAACCTTCTGTGAGAAACAGTGAATATAGCACCGGTGAAAAAGTAAAAGTTGCATGTACATTAATTCATGAATGTTGCAACCAAATTGATGCTTTTGCAAATATAGAAGAGGAATAGGTCAAAGCTTTTCACTCTAAAAAGAATTTATTTTATGGATATATTTGAAAGTATTCTCTACTTCCTTTTTAGGATAGCTGAGAAATATTAATGTAATTATTAAGACATGAAATAGTCTTATTTTACAGTTAAAAAAAAATACTTCAGATATATCCAAAGTGCATTGGTCCACACATAGAATTACCAGCAACAGATAATTAGTAATATATGTAGTAGTTAATGATGATTTTCAGGTACTGCACTGTACTCCCTCATGAGTCAGGGAAATGATTACAGTATTGTTAAACATAGTTCAAGATATTGCTGCAAAAAAAAAAAAAGTGCCCTTTATTTTCAGGACATGAATATCTAAAAAAAATGACTTGGAATACGGAGATAACCAGAGACGGGATAGTGCCACTCCTGTTGGAAGGTTAATTTTGTTTTGACATAGAGGGCAGGCACTTCCAATGTTTCCTAAGACAGATTTAGCAGACTTGCATTCAGTTTTTGTAACTACTGTACAATATTACAGTAGCTACCATTCTTAAAAAAAATTTTCATGGTTTACTGATGTCATTATCTATACAGTAAATCATACCTTTGAAAATTACTTCATTACTGTGTCACTCTCATAAGTTGCATCATCATCATTTAGTCAGCTTAACTGTTGTGCTGTAGACATTGGAAGAGTCTCCATCTCTGGTGTGTGTGGAGTGTCAAAAAGTAGATTATGTTTGAGACATTACAAATTGATCAATAATTTTTGTTGCATTGGATGTGTCATGTTTTGTAAATTTATGTTTGCAGTAACTTCGTAGTACTGTACTGTACAGTACTAGGCACAAATATTAAAAAAAAGTAAAGTCATTAGTTATGTCTCGGTGTGCTTAGTTATTTAACATTTGCTTGAAAATAACATGAACTCAAGATTCTCTGATGGAAGATGTGCTTCAGAACCAAGCATGGCCTAAGGATTTTGTCAACTGCAGCGTTACTTGAGGAATCTGTCTTAACCATCTTCCACTAACTGTCTCTCTCCTACTCAAAACTCCTTTAGTACCAAGTAAATAGATTGCAGAATAACAAGACATGATAATCTAGAATTTTTTTCTGTTAATGTTAAGGTACAGTAAAGTAACTCAACCAAAAAGTTTGTACTATACACAAATTTACTTCATAATTCTCTAACATTCAGTGTTCAGTCTACAAATAAGTCAATGTGTCAACATTCCCCTACAATGACCATGTTCTTTATGGTGGTACTCCTCAGACTCCTGTGAAGACTCCTCACTTGCACCATGATGCACAGTCACTGAGCCAGTTGCCTGATTGTCCAATTTCTCCTCATTTACTCTCGTGTAATATGTGGCAAATAAATAAAAAAATGTATATATTTATAGTACAGGGTACTCTTAAATTACATACTTAGAATGCTAAAATCTTTTATAAAATATATTATATGAAGTAGATTTTTGGTTGACTGATACTTGACTGTACTCTGCTCTTTGTCATCTTCCTATTATAGCACTGAGCATCAGCATTGTACATTTGGGGTAACTTGGTGTTGGAAGTTATTATTTTGAGTAATATACAATATTGAGCCACTAATCACTTAGAACTGTATCTTTGTTATAAGCTTAGCCAAAATAACAATTGTATATAAGCAGCTTTTGAACTGGTCTTTCTTGTGCTTGCATCTTATTTATTCCTACAAAAGACTTGTTCATCTTTGGAGAATATGGTGCCTAAAATACTAATACTTGTAGTCCTTCATGAATAATTATGTGTATATTGTTCAATGGTCATAGTCTCCTTTTCACGGATTTAATGTAGCCAAATATAGATTATTTACCTTTAAATCACTCGCACATATTATAGTATTTTCCTTCTTGTGGGCTTGTGGATAATTACCACGAGCCTGGGATCATTTTCATAATGTAAACAAAATCCAGTAATTCTTGAGACTATGAAACAGTGAGCAATGCTTTCTAAACAGATTTACATTGCTCTCTCTTCTTATCCTCCAGATGGCTTCCTTGTCTCAATCTGCCATCTTGAATGGGATGGAGCCATCTAGTCACGTGACCCTCGAGTCTGACACCTCACTAGCTCCTTCTCATAATGAGTCGGAGCCCTCTAGTCACGTGACCTTCCGAGGCTCTCCTTCATTGGCTCAGCGGAGAAAGTCTCGCATACCACGATATTTGCCCTCTTCTGTGCCCAGAGCAAAGCCTGCACCCAAATCCCTTCAGGCAAAACATGTCCCTAAGCCCATGCAAAAAATTAAACGACCTGTGGTTTCTGTACCAATGTTTGAGCCAATTCCATTGGCAGTGATCATGCCAGTTCAAGAGCATATGGCATACCCTGTATCAGAGCCCTTGAAAATAGCTAAGCCTGCATCGGTGCCTAGGCATGAAATAATGCCTACTCCACCAAAAGCTACATGTGCATTCAAGCCCGTGGTGACCTCTACTCCAGCAAAACACACGGGCAGAAAGGTTGAACATTTCTTACTTTTCTTCTTATTTCAAGTTCTTAAAAACTGCAATAATGCTCCTGCTTATTGATATTTCTTAGATGCAACTCATTATCCAAAACGTAAAATTTGTTTTCTACATTGACCTAAATTATCTGCAATCTCATACACAGGTATAGTTATATTTTGCAGTGCATAATGTTTTCTAGTTAGTTTTCTTACCATCACCCTGTATTGCTTAGATCAATAATAAGCTTCTTAGTGATGTATTGTATATTATGTTTTCTAGTTAATAATGAATTACCTCTCAGGAAGTTTCTTATGGCACATCAGATTCAGATCACTGTTACTGTGTAGCAAAATATTTTTTATGAAGACCATATCAAGTGGGTAATAATACTGTGCTGTATTGCCATAGGAGTTTCTTCTGTCATCTTTGTTGATATTATTAAGTTTACAGAAATTTTGCCTGTTTAATAATACAAGGTACTTATCCTATGGCACGTAATACATTTGTATTTTAGGACTCGACCAGACGAGAACGACCAACAAGATTCCTCTCAGATGCTCGGAAGATCAAACGGATGGTGGTAAGTGTTAGATGAGGATGCAGTTTAAGTTCTTGAGATATATTTTTAAAAAAATATATAATAATTATAGCAAAATAAAGTTAATTGCTGTACAGGGAGTCTATAATTTATTAAGCTTTGGTTTATGAAATTTCAAAGTTATACTGGTGTTGTATGACTGAAATGTAATGTTGCCATTAAACTTAAGTGAACATCAGGTATATGATTGTGAACACGGGAACCAACAAAACAGTTTTTCATCCCGCACTTGCAGAACTTATAGTTTTACAAGTACTATGCAGTAGTCAAGTTTATTTAATTTGATATACTTTTTATTGTACAGTATGTTGTTACTAGTAAGCAGGATCTTGTGTAAATAAGATAAAGTTGAAGCAGTATTTCTCTTGTGTTTGCGGTAGCAACATATTTTAATACACTTTAGTTGATGAAAATGATCCTAATGTCAAATTTGTTCCTAGACGGGCGTAGCACCTTTAGATGCTGCTGTGGATTGTGCATCGGCTCCTGAATGGCGTGAACGATCACCCCTGAGCAGCATGTCCTCGGAAGTAGAAGCAACATGTGTGCCACGCCCACGGGAGCTTCATATTACACGTAGGGTTGGCGTAGATGGGGTGGTCATCGCATGGGCTCCACTGGAACATGACTGTGTAGCAGGGTTCCAGGTATGTTATGTGTCACATTATTAATGGGTTTACTGACTGTTGAATCATGAAGAATTCTTCATTTACGAACATGGTCATGTAGTACTGTACTTCTGTGAGTGCAGTACTGTACCAATACTATATTTTTGTTTTGTAAGGAGAGCAAAGTTAGGATCTACTCCATATGAGTAATTAGATAGCCTAAATTTTGCATAAGTTCTCTTAACTTCCAAGAAGTTTATTAGCTAAAGTTTAGGCAGTTGCCCACACATTTTGGCTAATGTAAATGGTCTTGTCTTAGGATATCTGATAACTTCCCTCACAGATACATTTTACTTTTACTTTTACTCGTTAGCTGCTTGGGCGATCGATCACGTCTTTGATTACTTTTCCTTTTCGTTTGTCCTCTTCACCAAAAGATCGGCTCGCTAGCCGCCTGGGCGATCCGTCACGTCTCTGTCACGCACTGTTGGCAAATACTGGGCATGCACCGGCTCCTTAATGTACTTGAACCCGCTCCATTGCTGGTCAAGTTTTGACTTGAAAGAGCTCACACTCGGTGCCGTCACAAAATTCTTTGGTAGATTGTTCCAAGAGTTTACAACCCTCACTCCAAAAAAGTTTGCCCTCACAGTTTTCTGGACTTGCGGCTTCTTCAATCTTGAGTTGTGACCCCTTGTGGGGCGAGCGTCCGCCAGCTCCAAGTAAGGCCATTCGACTGAGTAGTGCCCCCTGAGATGCTTATACACCTCAACTGGGTCACCCCTTGCCCCTCTGTAATATAAGCTAGGCAAGTTCAGGCGCTCCAATCTCTCGGGGTAGCTGAGGTGCCGAAGTGCAGGCGCCAGTCCCTAGCATATCTCGGGGACCAGATGGGGTGACAGTACAGTACTCCAGATGGGGAAGCACTTCACTCTTGAAGATCGTTACTAGAGACGGACCGTCTAGATATCCAAACGACCTTCTCATAAGACCCAATAATTTATTTGCGATACATTTAAGTTTTCTATTTGTTCTCATTTCCCAAGGGTCACAACTTGTAAAAAAAAAACCTAAGCAATATTTGCTCCAACCATTTCGTCATTTTGACCAAAATAGAGGTCATTTTGACAAAGATACCTGGTTATAGTCTCTTAGATTGATACAGACATTTGAATTTTTTTTTAGTTATATGAAGACGAGTAACTGGGAGAGGCATATTGCATTTTCTTACAAATGGCAGGGATTCTGATGTTGCATATACTGTATATCCACTTGATAGCCTGTATTCATATCATCTTCTAACAATAACAGCATTTTAATAAATTTTTATGGTTTCTTTTGATGCAGGTGCTAGTGGGTGGACGGGTTGTACAGCATGTAAGATCTCCTCATCGCACAAAAGCATTGGTAACAGGACTTCCACTGGCTGGTTCCTTCACTATAGGCCTGGTCACAGTGGCAAGTGATGGCCGATGCTCTACACCCGTTATTGTAACCCAAGACCGGTCAAGAGTGTACCCAGGCAGGAGTGTTGCTCCTCGCCCTTTGCGCAGAGGCATCCCCACCTGTCTGTGACACATTTCCCAGAAGTGCACCCGAGACCTGTCGGTAGCCCTTAATCAACCCGCTCCCCTCCCCCGTCCACAAAAATGCAACTATTAAGAGGAATGTTGGTAAGCTGCCATAAAAGGCATCTTTAATTTGAGGTTTTTGAAGTGCTTTAATAATGTTATATAATACATTATGACCTAATGTAAGTGCCTTTTCAGCTGATTAAGGTGAATTTCTTTTCATCAAAATGGGATCAGTGCCTTCTAAATTAAGAAAATATCACCTTTAGATGTTCCTAATTATTACTTGCTTAAGTTCCAGTTCCAAATTTATTTCTTTTGGACATGAAACCAACAAATTAAAGACACCTTTGAATATAACAAGAAATTTTATCGTGTTACTTAAAGCAAAGATTTAAGCCGAGATGACCAATCATTACTAAACATAGGCGTCTCGCTTAGATTTAACTTTTAGTAACATTAAAGTCTTGGCAGCTCTCTGGTCGACTACCAACAATTGTTTGCGCTCTTGTCTTGTCTTACCTCTGCATTTATCAAAAGAAAATATAAATGTTTCATGTTATTAAGTCTTCCCACATAAACAAGCCCTCTGTATCAGTGGTGTGAAAGTGACATATCTATTGGAACTAACTGAATTGTGGTCTTTGTAAACCAGAATAATGGTTGGTGTAAAGTACCATAATTGTGACTAACAAAGATTTGGAGAACAGTACCAATATGAGACAGAACAGTGTAAAGAGATCGTGGTTTATTGTGTGTTAGTACAGATTGTACCATCTTTACTAGTTGATATTTTGAAACCGTTTTTGCTAATTTAATCTAAGTTGTGAGAAGCAAATGGTCTGTCGCAGTCATGGACGTGAAGGTTTACTCCATCAGTGTTTGGACATTCACATTACTTGTGTTAGTGGTGTTGAAAAAGAAGGATGATATTGTTCTTTGGATACAGAAAAGTTTGTACCAGTTTTATCAAAAAGTCTTCTTTGTGCCAGAACACTGTTGGTGTTAAAACTCATGTGCCAAGCAGCCTTTGATGACCTACAGAATTGTTTAGTCAATTTAGCTCTGAAAGATTTTGGTCTGGAGGAAGACTCTTACCTTTTGTATGGTAGATAAAGTATTTTGGAGTAATGCCTCGTCTTGGAGTTATGCCTCATCAGGATTAAATAAGAAAAGTGCAGAATATTTGATGCTACTCTATTAGGGTGAGAATAATTTTCTCTAAGCACACCCTACTGGAAAGGGTTTAAAATCAAGATACTTGTATATCTTTCTTGAGTGAGATAGATTTGAGAGGAATAATATTTTGTATCATCTGTCACTTAGAACAGGTTACTCATTGTACATGTCAGACTCCAGACCAGATGTTGAAGCATGGTTATTTAAGAAAAAGTGTGCATGTGTGTCCGATCAGTTTTGGGCTTGTGGTTGTTGTTTTTCCCCCACCCATCCATTTTACCTTTTGTCCAAGTTTTGTTACCATTGTCATTTTTTTTTAACTTTTTCATATAATTTATTATATACGTCTGATAATCACAAGATAGTTTTTGAGCAAAAAAAGGCTCATTACTTTTTTTTATTCATTTAGCCTATACAGTCATTTAGTATTTGTGCAGACAAGCATAAAAACTACAAAAGTATTGTAAATAATTTGTATAGTGCCAAACAAAAACTTATTTAAAGTGAATCTGAAAATAGTTTCAAGGAAACTATAGTTTTTATTCATTGACCTGTAAATAGGATTTGTAATTGGCTAATTGTTATCCTAACCAAATATAAAGCAAAATGATGATGGTGTTTCATGTTATCCTTACCTTATAATTAATAACGTATTTCGTCTACCATTTTGACGTCAATTAGCAAAGGGTCTGTTTATACAGTACCCAATGATTACTATAGGGTATGCATTTTTTCATACCCCAATAAACAGTACAGTACAGGGTGGACAAGTCACATTCTATCCAACAATTCATTCATATTTTTTTCTCCTAAAAATTAAGCGACTCTTTTTTTCATGAACGGTGGTGGCGAGAGGTAACAACCTACTTTAGTGTTACTGGTGGTAGCAAGCCACACCCCTCCTCTCATATGTTGTCATATGAGAGGCTTTCCCTCACGGAAGCCAGACACCTTATCAACCCAAATGAGACATTACCTGTCGAGAGCTCACTCGCATTCCTTCCCCGAATCTCGAGTAAAGGCATCGATAACTAATGGGGAAAGTCCACATGAGGCCTTCCCTCACACCTGCCCTCCTGGTTAGCTGGTTGTTTGGGCTTTAGGCCTATCACTGCCAGGGTCATTAAGGCCGTCAACTTCAAGCCACATCCACCAACCTTAATACATTCAGGTGTTAAGGATAATTCCAAGACCACATACATTCTCACCACCTATATACAGGTACTCCTCGACTTACGACAACCCGGACATACGACCGCCGTGGTAGTATAAAATATTTTTCAAATTACATGTATTTTCGGGTCCTCGCGTTAGTGATCGCACTGTGTACTGACAAAATTTTCGTTTGTAGTTCCCTTTAAAATGGCTGGCAAGCGTAAAAGTGAGTTCTCGTGGTGCTGAGAAGAAAGACACCCATTTTAGAATTTCTATGTATTGTTTTCGACTTGTGACCAATTCGACTTAAGACCTGGTCATCAGGACGGAACCCTGTCGTAAGTCGAGGAGAGAGTACTGTATATGAGTATTACGTGGCCCTTAACTTGTGCCATCCTACCTCACCAGGGTCCACCACTCCCATCAATACCTCCCTCGCGCTCTTGTGACCCGTCGCGTAGAAAGGCCTCGAGCTCACGGGTATGGTAGTAAGAGGGGTGCATGAATATTTCTGACTGCGCCTGTACAAGTTTGTGGGGTAACATTGTTTATTAATCACTCTGCAAAAATTTCAATGTCACGTGATACTCGTGCATATGTGCAGGCTTCGGCCGCTTTGGAATTTGAATTGCATAGCGAGTTCTGCTATAACGTGTGTTTTGATTACGTGAATTTGCTCTAACGCGATTTATGAATAGAGGAACGATATTTGTATAACGCGAACGCTTGTTTGCTGTAACGCGATTTTTGCTTACTATTTCTCCAATTTTGTGGTATTAACTGTGAATATGGTAAAGAAGAATATCTCCAAGAAGCGTTCTGGTGATCGAATTCCCGGTGATGATCGTAAAAGAAAGGATATAACACTTGAAGAGAAGCTCGATGTTATCAACCTCAAAATCACCCTTCTCCCCCGTCAAGTTACATTCATATTTTTTCAAGGTAAAGTGTTACATTTACTGTATGATTTCATTATTAGATGTGAATGTAACATTTATTTCGACTGTGCTATCCTTTGTGTTAGGCTAACTACTAAATTTTTTCAATTTCGAGTAATCCGCACCTAACCCTATTTTCTCCATAATCCCTGTTATTTCTATTACGCGATTTTCTATAACATGATATTTTACAAGAACACAACTATCGTGTTATAGCAGAACTGACTGTAGTGGCAAGATGGACATTTTCAAAGTGCATGGTGTTTTACTATCTTCCATGAAATGTTCAGACTGTCACTTTCATGAAGATAGACCCCCTTTGGTTTTGTACTAAAAGATGGAAAATACTAAATCCTCAAGACAAAGATTTCCTCATTTTGGTTCTACATGTTTTGCATTTAAAGGCATTTGACTGAACAAATTACACAGTTCAGTGTAGAAAACCTTAGTGTTCTGTAATACGTTCATCAGAAATCATCTTGCTCAATGCTACACAAAAGAAAACTTGGGAATATCATTTGGAACTGTCGTGAATTGGAAAAGCTTTTGTTCAGAGGTTTGGGAACAATGTTTTGGATAACCAGCCTGGTGTTGTAGTAGAAGTTGATGAAAGTTTGGAAAACTATTTTTTTTTTGTGAGGGTGAATAGCCCACCTGGGCACAGGTCATCGACCCATAATGGGGCCTGGGAGATGAAAAAATAAGAGTAAAAAAATAGAATAGAAAAAGACAATTAATCAACACAAAGCCTTCTGAAGTGAGACATTGTATGAGTATGGAAATGACATGATCATGGGTCGGGGGGCAGAGAAACTGTCTTCAAACATCAATTCACCTTACCAGTGCCTGACCACAGTGCTGATATCCTCATACCGCTAATTCAGCGTTTTGTAAAACTGGGTAGTGTTATTCATACTGACATTTGGAGGACTTGTAGTACCATCGGTGCAATTGGTTACATTCACGGAAATGTAAACCACATTAAGAAGTTTGTAAATCCTACTGACGCTCATAAGCAAAATAAAGAACATCAAAAGTTGGGCCCTTCATGAAAAATCAAGAAACAATATTACCATTGATTTACTGGATAGTATTTCATTTGGTACTGTCCCTGTTAAAACTCGGAAAAGGTCAACCACGGAACTTCGTATTTTATTTATATGGGGACAAAAAGCAAAAAATATACAAATTATTATGCTTCCATTGAAAATTTATATTTTTAGAGTATTTTGGTGGTCATAGATTTCAAACGGGAACTTACATTGTGGCAGGAAACATTATTTACATCTGACTCAGGCGAGTTCTTTATGTTACGTCTACCTCCCTGAGTCTCTGTGTCCAGTGACTGTGTATTGCCAATTAGCGTTGTGCTCTCTGTAATGTGACACTCCTGCGCATCCTCCAAAGACATTTTTAAGGCTCATGGTATTCTGCCAACCTCTGCGCAGTGTTACAGGTATTCATAAGCAAAATATAGAACGAGTGTGGAAGGGTACCAAGAGTTGGGTGCATCGTACCAACAGGACACAGGTCAATGACCAACATCAGGGCCTGAGGGCGAAAATATTTTATAATTTATAAAAATTAATAAAACAAATATTAAATTAAACTATAATAATAAAATAATAATAATAATGCAGTTATAATAAAGGACCATAAATAAATACAAAAAAATCAATAGTGAGAAACGATATACTGTATGTATATTGTGTTGTCAAAGTAGGAGAAACAACTGTGACCCTGCAATTGTATGTAAATGAGGCAAAGTCAGATCAGCAACCTGGGACGTGGTCAAAATTTTTGTCTACCATTAGACAACACATTACAGACAATATTTCGCTCGGTAAATGTATCAAGTCGAATTCAACTTCCTCCTATAAGTAGCATCACTTCATCCTGTAGCATCTGTTAATTAAGGTAAGTTTTTGTTTACATAACAGGGGATCCCGGGGGTCGGAGCCCTCCTTGATCAAGCCTTCCTGGTTTCTCTGGTTGGGAGGTTTATTTTTTTTCTCCTGTTTTTACCCCACAATTGTCCTCTACTTCAAAACCCTGCCCACTTTATGCAACCAATATTGTTGGTAATTAGAGGGTAGATATCCATAATGGCCCATTTGCAACGGAAATGAAAGTCAGATTCGCTTGAAGCACCACAAAATACACAAGAAAAGAAAGGTCTATAACTCACCTTTCTGGACCTTTTGGAGAGTGGAAGAATGATTATTATATATTTGAAATTTACAACTGAATTATGAGTATATTCCATCGTATTTGGCAGAGGAAGCCGTATTAACGATAGAAAATGCAGTACAAACTCTCCTACTTCTCGACCCTGAAGTTAACCCGCTATGTTTTGACCTGTTGTTGCTGACCGCTTGGGGGGCTGTTGTCGCCAGCGCCGTAAGTTCTGTAGCGGCTGGATCGCTCATTGAAGTGAACCATCCTTCTATAAATCTCTAGTATAGACTCTGAGACAAAGAATTTTTGTTTTGAATCATCGGCTGTAGTGTCCGTCCAATCGTTCATCGTGTGTTGACGTCAATGCCTTTACTTGTGATGTGTGTTATTGTCGAATAGTGTGCCATGCATGCACCGATATGTAAAGATGGTTCCTGGAGGCCTAAATCGACATTTAACAGTGGTACTTTAAGTTATATTGCCAGAACTAAAAAGGTGAGATTCAGATTATACTACTACCCAGATGTACAGTCTCACCCAAAAGTTCGTTAACTCACCCAGCCATCTATTGCTGCACTGCCTGCTTCAGATGATTGAAACTGTCTCAATACCAACCAGAACATGAAACCGATACGAGTGAATCTAAAGGTTCGAAGTAACAGACCCAAGTTCATACATCTGGAGCAGACAGTGCAGCAATAGCTGGCAGGGAGAGTTAACGAACTTTTGGGTGAGACTGTACAACACACAACAACCTGCTGAAGAAGTACAACAGAGAATAACGGGTAGGAATTATTTTGAAGGTGCTAAAGAAAAATTAAGATGGACCCTGTAAACAGAAGGACAACGAAAAAATTCCTCAAAAGAACCTACCGTCAGCATGAAGTTAAGACTTCACAGGAGGCCACCAAGAAGGTATGTTAAGAGTCTACCATGAGTTAATATTCAAGTTTAGGTTCTGATTCACTTAAGGAGCAGTAAAGAGGAATGAACCACTGAGCAAAGATACTGAAGTTTGGCACCACTGTGGTACATAATGGCATGTTTTCGAAATTTTACTAAATCATTTATATTAATGGAGTTGAGAATGTGTGATAGGGCTAGGAGACAAGGCACTTTGAATGTACTTAAGAAATACGTAAGATGTGTTCCCCCCCCGCGCCCCTCCCCATAGTAGGCGCCTTGTCGTGGTGGGGGGCTTTTAAGACTTTCCCGATCCTTTTGAATAATGCTGAGATGCCAATGGAACTACGACACCTGTCAATGTTGGCTCAGTGCTGGTACCTGCATCCAGAGGCTCCTAAACAAGGCAGTGCAGCAATAGCTGTGTGGGAAAGTTAACGAACTTTTGGGTGAGACTACAGTTAGCCAAAGATCCAACAACCTCCACCCTGGGACTCTTACTCACAATTTTACCTGGCAACTCTTGGTAAAGTAAGGCTGTATGTAATGGTGATTGTGATTGGTGGATCTGTATTCGGCTGTATCACTGTCAGGATAAATATTAAACAAACCAAAGGTAACATTTATCTAATAAACTATTCATTTTTTTTAGATCATGAGAAGTTTTCAAATGTAAGAATATTTGCTTAAATAATGAAGACAATTTGATGTGAGAATCATGTGGCAGCTGTGGTTGTAGTTGAATTGTGGTATGATTTTGATGTTGGGATGGATTGTATGTTATAAAGGTGAATTATTAACATCCCAGGTGCAATGGACTGTGGTGAAAAGTTTCTCTGTATATGAATATATATTTTTTAATGTAGTCCGTGCTTTTTAGTTTGAGGAATATTGTAGCTGTCGCATTAATATTGTGCATGTGCGTGTTGTGCGTGTTGTAGTCAATGTAGTGTTTTGTATGATCTAAAAGTCGACAAATGTACTGTATGTTACCCTGGGTGGGGCGCGCAACAACACTAAGAAAAGTCACTTATGTTTATTAAACTCCTTACACGGGCTGTCTGCTAACCAAGACGGGAACGACTATTAATAAAAAGTAGATTGATGTTTAAATCCACATGAGGTTAAGTTAAGCACCCGACGTTATTGGCAGTGAAACGGTAAGACAAACTTTACTGAAACCAGACTAGTGTTGTGTCGGCTGCTCACAATCCAGTCCATCCACCAAGTAAGGTTGTGTTTCCCCTTTGCCACTGGGTCCAATTACCTGTGAATAACGTAAGAGGGTTTATAGGTCACACAGACGCCCTCCGTTAACAACTGTACACGATCTGACAGCCAGAACAGACGGTCTGTGTATCGCTGTACAGACGCTTATATAGGACAACAGAGTACGAGGTATTGTCACCCCCACCAAGAAGCAGTAACTCATGTATACAAAACAAGGGTGATGTATAGGTACTTATTCACGGGTATACACTCGGGTGCACGCCTTCTGATAAATACACAGACAGGTGCACATGTCCAGATACACTAGTCGGCAGGTGCACGTGTCCAGATACATACAGACGGATACATGTGTCCAGATACATACACAGACGGGATCACATGTTCCAATATATAGACAGAAAGGTACACATGTCCTGATGCACACACAGCTGTCACAGTTTTAATACATATACACACAGATTCATATACAAATACACACAAGAACACACACACACATACACGCGCACCTACACAGATTCACATATACAAAAACACACACACACATACACACAGATATACAAGTGTCGTGGTATATACCCTGACAGGTGGAAGTATCCCGTCCCACACACACAGCTCTATGCACATGTCTAGGTACACAAGATCAATGCCGAGTGTTTCAACCACAACACCAGGTCGCCATACCTCACCAATTTCCCAGAATACCCTGTGTGTGTGTGTGTTAGACTGAGTGAGTGGGAGAGAGAGAGAGGGAGGTAACGATTACAGTCATGATGATAATTAAGGTTAAAGACAGTGGCGATAATGACCACTCAGGGATCAAAATAAATGACGTCACAGGAGGAAAATTGTCCTAAAGTGCCCAGACCACTTAACCAAGGGCGATACTCTAATTAGATAACTACTGTACTTATCTTAGTAATGACGAGAGCTTGTTGACCTACCCTTCCTTCCTTCCTTCCTTCCTTCCCACATTTTATCCCCCTTCTTACCTCCTCCCCCACATTCCCTCCCTCCCACCTTCTCTACCCCTTTCCTTACTCCCTCCCACCTCTCCCCCTTCTTCCCTCCTCTCCCCTTCCTTCCCTCCTCTCCCCTCTCCACCCCCTCTCCCTCCTCTCCCTCTTCTCCCTCCCACCTCCCCTTTCCTGGGCGTTCCTCTCGTGTCGACTAAAGCACCGTCCTCAGTATTGAATGCACACCGTCCTCACATTCTCACCTCAACACTACAATACAATATTCAAGAATATTTATGTGAGTGATAAGCTCTGAAAATTGATGCCAAATTGATGTTTATTACTGCAGTCCATTTTGCTTTTTATTTTGTATTTTTGTTTTATTTTTTAATGAATGCATATGAAATTAGGTCAGTCATCAAGAGTTCCTTTTAGGTGGTGTGTTGTTGCTTGAGAACTGCCTCTGGTACTACCCCTTGATGCTCCTCCTGGTTCCCTAAATTATTCAGATGGACTTACATATACACAGCTGATTTGCTCTTCCTCACTATATCGTCTTGGTGTAGTAATGGTGATGATAATTCTCATGATAGTGATGATGATGATGGTGATGATGATGATGATGATGATGGTGATGATGATGATGATGATGATGATGATGATGATGATGATGTGTTGGTGAAGTAACTATGACAATAAGGGACCTGGACAATACGTGTGTGTGTGTGTGTGTGTGTGTGTGTGTGTATACTCCCCTCTCCCACACGTAACACGCCACATCAATGATAATAACTTGGTAACTAACAGACGTAAGTTATAAATAAAGTCAAGGTTAAAGAAAATAAAAGAGATGAGAACACTTTTCATTTTTGACCACACACACACACCCCCACACACACACACCCACACACACCACAGACACACACACACACACACACACACACAATTGTAAAGTAGGTCAGTTTATTTGAGTGATATAATAAATGCTACAGATTAAGTGGTGTGTGTGTGTGGGGGGGGGAAAGGGACAGGACCTGGGAGAGCAGATCTGACCCTTTTTTAAGTTTATACAGTAAATCACGTTGTTAATGAGGTCTAATACTAATATTTTACTGTAATTGGGTAACCAACACACAGGAGGTTCCTAATGGTAGTGAACTTCAAGTCTTTTATCTGGTTAATTTTAACTTGGTGGTGATATAAATGTCTACCAGTAATTTAATTTAACGTATTGAGTTTTATTTAGCTTCTTTTAACTACTAGAGTTCAATCGGTCTGTACAGTAGTTTAATACGAGAGACTTGAATTTTTTTATGAACATTAATTACGTAAAGGATATGAAGTTTTATTTAAGTTTAATCGTATGTTGAGTTTTGTTTTAGTTCAATAATGATGAAATATATTAATACATTGTTTACAGTCGCTTATTGGTGCTGCTTCGAACTGTGTGATGGTTTAACAGAGCAAGAAGGAACTTGCTACCCATACTTATACACCTCAGCCTCTGCAACACACACACAGGTCATCAGTACATTGTCTGGCGGCGTTGTTCAATGATTTACATGACCCACTTGCCAGGTGAGCCGCGGGGTAGGTACTAGCGTGTTGTTACCTAATTGCAACTGGCCCAGGTAATGCCACACTTAACATACCTGGCTCACTATTACCTCTACTTCTCATTAATGACCCAAATCCTCTTTTCACGAGTCATTATACTCAGGTCTTGTGACGTGGTGTTGTGTAAGATAACAAATAGGTGCTCCTGCGTCCTAGTCTGATGATGAAGATAGTGATAGTGTTATACCCGGTGTGAGTGAGAGGTGTGGCCACAGTGTTATACCCGGTGTGAGTGAGAGGTGTGGCCAGTGTTATACCCGGTGTGAGTGAGAGGTGTGGCCAGTGTTATACCCGGTGTGAGTGAGAGGTGTGGCCAGTGTTATACCCGTGTGAGTGAGAGGTGTGGCCACAGTGTTATACCCGGTGTGAGCCACAGTGTTATAGTGTGAGCACCAGTGTTATACCCGGTGTGAGTGAGAGGTGTGGCCAGTGTTATACCCGGTGTGAGTGAGAGGTGTGGCCAGTGTTATACCCGGTGTGAGTGAGAGGTGTGGCCACAGTGTTATACCCGGTGTGAGTGAGAGGTGTGGACAATGTGAACTAAATTCATGTTAGGTTTGTTGTGGTATAATAATGAATTTGCGAGCTCTTCATAGACAGGTGAGATTGGACAGGTAGAGTACTGTACCTCTCCCCCTGTGGTCTGGATATTTGTGAACCAGTGTGAATTTTTAATAAGCAAGTGTGGATACTGTTTATACTGTTATTACTGATTGACCCGGGATACCAGTCACTGTCAGCGCTGCACGATAACCACACCGCTCTGAGTATTACAAGATGAGTAAAATAACACTTTCAGGACTGCCTTTCCTTATGAGAGGGTGAAATTACTCTGGCTGGCTACTGTCATGAATAAACTGTAAGTCATTCAGAGTATACGACCAAAGAGATTTCCTAACAGCAGTAATTGATTGCCTCATGGTAAGGATAGACGTAGTGATGGTGTACACACAGTGAAGTCATCCAGGTTTATTTATAATGTACAAGGTGAATCCCCCCCCCCCACCTCCCCCGTCTTTCAGTAGTAACATAGCCCTTCACGCCTCCGTCACGCCTCCGCCTTGATTCTTTTATTCATGACAAAGACGTTCCATAATACCCTTCTAGTGAGCAATAAATGACTTACGTATGATAAAGAGTTTAGGAGATTAGTGGAACCAAGACTTACAGCTTCATACCGACAGATGGAAAACTTAACAGTGTTCCAGATAGCTTTGGAGTTTGTTTCCAGCCATAATACTAAGAGTTTAAGGTCACTTCTCATTCTTACGGTCACTAGTTCGCGGCCAGAACACCCATTGGTCTACCCAGCTGGAATGAGTGTTAACTAACTAATTGGGAAACTAAAATCAGTCAAGTGTAGTGCCGGCCAGACTGCCTCCTCGTGTACTGAAGGGTTAGTAGTCAAGTGTTGTGCTACACCTAACGCCACTCCGTCAGGCTTGTGGGTTCAACTTTAGTCGTTACTGGGTACAAAGATGTCCTGGTGTTGCCCCATTATGAATCTGTTTGGATTTTTTGCCTTTTGGTTATTTACAGGAGTCAAAGGTCACCGACGAGTGATGAGGGACAGTGGAGAAGACATGTTGTAGCGAGTAGTGAGTGTTGTAACGAGTGTTGATTCCTTTAGTCTGAATGTTTATTTAGGATCCAGTGGTAGTAGAATTGGTCTTGTTTTGACTATTAATAATCAAATAGGTATATGATCTTATCTCAGGTTAAAACAAAATGAATGTAAATGCGTGTGGCCATATTTCATAACATAAACAAGTAAAGGAAGTTCTTGGACTGGCGCAGTATTTTCGTTCTTGACATTTCTATTAGTATCAAATCCGGATGGTCCACCGACACAGCGACAAACATAAAATCCACATCACTCTTCGAATCTGGATAATGTGGTTAATGTTCCCTCGACCTTCTTTACTTACAGCAACACCAACTTACGGTCAAGCGAGTAATAGAAGTCTTCAGTCATTTGTCTTTGATTTGTAACGGACTTAGTTGAATGTAAATATATATAATCAACTATAGTTCTGTACAAATTCGGTTCATAATTTCACACAGAATGTTATTGGTTATTAATTAAGTTGAAGCTCCGCAGACAGTGCAACAGCATCGGTTGGAACATCACGAAAACGACTCTTATCGCTTCGCCTTTATGCATTGAATCTTTCATGTATATTTGACTCATTGTTGACACCTGTTGTTGGTCGTTTGTCGTCCGTATGCTATATTAGGATATGAACAAGACTTAATACACTAATAATAGCTGGTCTAGTATTGCGTGAGCACTACAGACAATCGTACTTCAGGACGGTAGACATGATAATCAGGAAGTGTTTGTCAGTCACCGAGTAACTAACCTGTTGAGGACATGCCGAATTCTTTTTGTCCACTGTACATTGTGTAGGTATGCAAACGATGCTCAAATAGTAGAATCATTTAAACAATAATACTATACGAATGTTGTTTATGCCGCCGCTATATCAATAAGGCTTAGTGGGCGGATGCAGCGGAACATATGATAGGTTCTTAATGTCGTGTCAAGACCCTGTCATTTGTTTAACATCCGATAACAAACTTCTGCCACACACACACACACTTCCTGGCTCCGGTCGCCTTGATATTTCGTGGTGCAATTCTTCTAAATGACAATAGGAGACCTTATCTATAATTAGACTAGACTTACATGGCAATTATAGCACCATTTTAGTTGCCATATCTGTGATACATTTGTGCCATAGAGTAGTTAAGCCAGTTAGGGGGATTTTTTTAGCATAACGTTGAAAATTAAGTGTGATTTATATTCAGATTATAGTAGTACTGTATTCTATATCAGTATTATAGGAGCAAAATCACCTCCTTGTCGTAAAAACACAATCTTTCACGTGTACCCAACCAGTAGAGACACAGAGATACATATGTGTTACCGTAAGAAGTAACTCGGTATCCAGGGAGGTTAATGCCATGAGGGGACTTTTAAAAACACCTAGAATAATTAATTAACCGAGTGGACAATAATACAGGTTAATGTGGAGAGCGTCATGCAGGGTAAAGGGTGGTGGTTATGGGTCTAAGGTATGACGTTTATTTTAGGGTAAATAAACTCGATTATTACTGAAATTATATTATTTTCCAACCTCCGAGGTATTCTGGAGTCCGTTCCTATGTCTTGATGACGTATCTTGGTCAATTACGAAAACATTCTGAAATAACTCGTCTTAGTGCAGTACATGTAATTGACTTAACAGATGGTTATAGTTTGGGTAATGCGAGCGACATTACGGTGTTGAAAAAGTTTGCGAACAATGACGAGGACAATGACGAGGACAATGACGAGGACAATGACGAGGACAATGATGACTAAGTGATGACAAAAATATCTCGCCAACTCCTGTAATGATGAGTGGATGATTAAATACCTCGCCAAATTATCGTAATCCTGTTACTGTAATCCTGTAACCCGTATTAAATTAACCAAAACACTATATCGTAAGTCTCCTCACACCTTCAAGAAAAAGAGAGAAAATATAACAGGTATTAAACTACATCAATAAGCAGGTTAGATGGCATGTGGCGATCTCATTTACAGGTGGGGGTCGTTATACCTGCATGGACGACCTGGGGGGAGGGGCAGTGGGAGGGGAGGGGGTCATTTGGTCTGAGAACTAGCCTTGAGGAGGTGGCGAGTAACGAGGGGGTCATTTGGTCTGAGGAGTAGCCTTGAGGAGGTGGTGAGTAACGAGGGGGAGGGGGTGGACCTAATGGTGAGGTTTATACAGTACCAAGAGTGGTTTGTGGGAGGTGTGGGGAAGGGGTGGTGGTGTGGGGAATGGGGAGGTGGTGTGGGAAGGGGTGGTGTGGGGAGAGGGGTGTGTGTGGGGAGAGGGAGTGGTTTTATGGGGGAGGTGTGGGGAAGGTGGTGGTGTGGGGGGAATGGAGGTGGTGGTGGGGGAAGGGGTGGTGGTGTGGGGGGAGGGTGTGGTGGTGTGGGGAATGGGGAGGTGGTGTGGGGAAGGGGTGGTGGGTGGGGGAATGGGAGGTGGTGTGTGGGAGGGGGTGGTGTATGAATGGGGAGGTGGTGTGTGGGAAGGGGTGGTGTGGGGGGAGGGGTGGTGGGGGAAGGGGTGGTGGAAGATGTGGGTGGGAAGGGTGTGTGGAAGGGGAGGTGATGTGGGGAAGGGATGGTGGT
Source organism: Homarus americanus (assembly GCF_018991925.1). Taxonomy (NCBI): domain Eukaryota; kingdom Metazoa; phylum Arthropoda; class Malacostraca; order Decapoda; family Nephropidae; genus Homarus; species Homarus americanus. The sequence continues at coordinate 393,899 of NW_024750770.1, forward strand.
GTGTGGGAAGGGGTGGTGGTGTGGGGAGAGGGGGTGGTGTGGGAAGGGGTGGTGGTGTGGAGGGAGGTGTGAGGGTGCAGGGAAGGAAATGAGGGGAGGGGAAGAGAGGGGAATGGAAAAGTGTTGGGGAGGGAAGGGAGAAGGGGGTGAGAAGGGGGGGTAAGGGGAAGAGGTGGAGAACATAAAGGGAAGGAAGTAAAAGGTGGAATTGAGGGGAAGGGAAGGGAAGGATAGAGAGAAGCTGAAGAAGAAAAAGGGGGAGGAATATACGGAAGGGTAATGGGAGAGAGAGAGGGAACAAGAATACGAGCTACACATGACTCCGTTCACTTCCCTACTATAGTCTTAGGTACCCATTTACAGCAGGGTCGAATGTGGTGCCCCGGGAGTTATTCAGAGACTTTTAAACCAGGGGATGAGAACTGACCTACCCGCCCTCAAAGAGTTACCTATAACCCACTCACACCTAGATAGATTTTTATTTAGTAAAGTCGTCATACATTGTTCAGTAAGGACGCCCTGCTTGTAGCGAGTGTCTTGTCTCTAATTATATTACGTGACGTTGAAGTAGCTACCTTGTGTTTCGCTACGTGGACAGAACCCTTTTATTATTATTATTATTGTTATTATTATTATTATTATTTTGATGGTGATGATGTGATGATTTATTATTATTATTATTATTATTATTATTATTATTATTATTATTATTATTATTATTATTATTATTATTAAAGTTGAAATAAGGTTTAAAACACGTACTAGTTATCTTCTTCATAAATTTTAGTTCGCATACTGACCTCATTAACAAAAAACAATGCAAAAGAAAATATAAAAGTTGGCGTAAAAAGGGGGGAGTGTGTGTGTGTGTGTGTGTGTGTGTGTGTGTGTGTGTGTGTGTCTGTGTGTGTGTGTGTGTGTGTGTGTGTGTGTGTGTGTGTGTGTGTGTGTGTGTGTGTGTGTGTGTGTGTGTGTGTGTCTGTGTGTGTGTGTGTCTGTGTCTGTGTGTGTGTGTGTGTGTGTGTGCAGCAGTCGGGGCCTTGTTGATAAGACGTGGTGATAACACTCGGGCGTTAAGTGAATATGTTCCATTCTGTAATTCTCTCCCTAATAACATGTGTAATTATGTGTCATCATGGGAGCTAAAGGAAGCTGTTAATATTAGACTATTTGTTTTCCTGCTAGAAATTAACTTTGGCGTTTAAAAGAGTAAAGGTTTGTGAAGTATTAGTCTTAACAACAAGTGGGTATGAGTGTTAGATGCTCTGCTTTGTGCCGTAACTGTTAAATTAAGCCAAACCGAAAAGATAATGTCAGAAACATCACTAGCACGTGGCTGTCAGTGGGGGCTGGCTGGGCGCGGGAAGAGCTTTTAATTGGAGCGTGTGAGAAGACCCCACAATAATTTTTCCACCTCTCCAGTTTACCCCGCGCTAACAGGCGTCTTTTGTGAGGAATTTAAATACTTTATGAGGATATATTATGAGTTTGTATTGTTATATTAGCAAAAATAGTATTGGGACTCGATAAAGAAAATGTTGTGTTGTGATGTATTTGTGCTGTACAGATAACGTATTATTTGTATATATTATTTGATTTTAAACGTCTCCTCACCCCCTGGAAAATTATTACCTAATCTAATCTCCCAATGCTAAGTGATGTTACCTGTATTTTTGGACTCTGAAGACGAACTTGTGGGTTAATAAGCTCAACGATATAGACCACATTAAAGGCACTGGTTACAGACACAAAAACCTGTAGGTAATTGCTTGTACGAGCAGACAAAGGTGAGAATTATGCCTAAACTACATTCATGGATGATCTAAAAAAAAAATAACGAGACAAACGATCTTTTATTTTTTTCCGATAAGCAAAAAAAAAAAAAACCCTCCGTAATTAGCATATAACACCCACAGTAATGACGACGAATCATGAAACGATAATTGTCTCCATTAACAACACGTAAAACCCAGTAATCAACATAAAGCCTCGTGTTATCCCTTATCCACTACCCTTGACCTTTCACCTTTCCCCTTTAAATGCCATTACCGCACCCTCGTGTTTGAAGGGTCTCTGCCACCACCCCCCTTGGCAACACATCTGTTTATAAACAAAGTCGGCCACATTTCCCAGGGTGATGATGACAGAAAAGAAAATATTGATCCCCTCCCTTAGTCTTTGTTCTCCTCCCTTAGTCTTTGTTCCCCTCCCTTAGTCTTTGTTCCATCACATTCATACATACACACATATACACATACATTCACACATACACACGCATGAACAAACACATACGCAAATATCTGCATATATTTATTTTTATTTCTCCTCATTATATCAAAATACCTGGTCACCTTACCTGTGTGGTGGTCTGTCACCTTGGCCATATCGATCGTCGCCTCGCCAATGGAAGTGTCTTAATTTAGTTTTCGTATCACCTGAAGATTACACACACTTTCATCATCACGTGGCTCACATAATGACACTTTCACCATCACGTGGCTCACATATCTGACACTTTAACCATCATAAGCCTCACACACCTGACACTTCCACGTGACACACACCTGACACCTGCAGTTTTCGTTTCATTGTAGGCTTAACGACCCACAGTCACCCTCATGTGGATGTCATTTCACACTTCATTTTGTAAATAGATGGCGAGGTGTGTCGTGTGGTGTTGGAGGTGATAAGGTGATACTGAGTACAGTTTCATCGTATCATCGTACTCAAGGTAATTAGTACTCATGGGATCAAGACATCGTACTCAAGGAATAATTAAGTCAATTTGCTCAAAAGGTTCACTCGTCATATTTAAAAGGGTTAAGTTATCGTACTCCAGGTATTAAGTCATCATATTACACTTTACTCCAGAGGTTATCATTGTAGTCCAGGGGATAAGTCATAGGTGCACCCTGGAAGGTTCCTCGATAGGTAGTGTTCACGTCTATATGCAGTGTGTTGGAAGGCTCCGTTCAAAATAGTGGCGCTAGTCGTGTGTGAGTCAAAAACAAACTTGGCTCACCTGTATGTAATGCTACGAAATAAAACATTATACACAGCATTAAATGAAGTAGGAATTAACTGTGATGATGATATGGTAAAAGTTGACAGGCTTAAGTTAGGCTGAGTGGTGTTGTCAAAGTGATCAGTAAGAAGTTCGCGTGATTCATGGGTCTGGGGGGAAACAAACCTAAAATACATATAGGTGTTACAACTTTGCTGAATTAATTATTACCAACTCGACTGCACATATTGATTCCTCTTTTTCTATTGTACCAAGTTTTATCATATTAGTCATAGCAGAACAATTTGTTATCGATTATTGTGAGTGGTTTAGTTAACTCGCAGGAAAAATTTTTTAGTTGAATGGTAAAAGGCGGCTTTATCGTGGCTAAAGTTAAGTAACTTTGTTTATTATTTGTATATCATTAAAATAAAAGATTGTAAATAGAAATCAATAAATTAATAGTGTGTGAATAAGTAAACAGTGGCATACGTTGCTAGCATAGTGTAATTACAAGTGATTGTGGGCACGTTAGTACCCAGTGAAAGTTTGAACGCTCGTGCTTGGCTAGCGCACAGCGAATGAGGGTGCGCCAAGTCCGTAGACATGCATCGTTTTCCATCGTAAATAAAATAGTTAATTAATGCCTTCCTAAAGAAACCATCGACATGGGACCAGGTTTGTTCCACTCTACGAATTTTTTGCGATTTTTCCACCAAGTTTGATGAAAAACGATTGTGCCGTTTCGGCTGCCCAGAACAGACACACACACAGACAGACACATGCCTAGTCCTATAGTATATTAGATATAAATAACTGTGGAGGAAGTTGTTTTACTTATAATTAAAACTATTTAAAAATACAAATAATGAAGAAAAAAGCCCACATTACTATTAAATGATGGTATTTAAATAAGAACAGAGAGGAGCGACACTTCTAAATAGCGAAGACTGAAACCCAGAGTGTGTATGTGGTGCGCGGGGTTGTCATGGTGACGGCGTGGGACCATGACCACCACCACTTTCCCACCCGCACTTTATTCTTGGTTAGACAACGGCGCTACTACCACCACACCCACTCCCTCTCTGTGAGTTACCCCTCTACCCTCTTGTGCTGCTTTAATTGTTTACTAATATATTTTTTTTCTGTGGTGTGTTTTAAGTGATGTCGTGTGCTATTAATGTATACACAGGCAAAAACTGTCACTCGGCTGTTGTGTCAAAGTTTGTAAGAGCGACACTGTACTTGTGACCATCAAGTATTAATTGTACAGTAATACAGTAACAAGAGCTCGGAAGCGGTTTTTTTTTGTCGATAAAAGAAACATTAAGTATAACACGACAGGTAAATGAGTCGTTATTTAAAAGACCCGCGAAATTAATCACAGACAAAGGGCTATTTTATACAGTAGCGAATAAATTAAAATAATCAGACCAACGGTTATATTACGACCATAGACTTAATTTATTCACCGATTTATTTATTTATGTCCGGATTTAATTCAAGAACGGATGATATATTTCAGTGAACGGATAGTATATTTCTTCTACTTTTTTAGATGAATTCCCAACTTTTTCTTATTAATGAATCCAGTTCTTACTTTTGTCGTAGTTTGAGTTTATTTCTTACTTTCATCTTACTTTATGGGTTCATCTCTTATTTTCTTTATAATTTACCTGTGTGTGTCGGCGTTATTTTAGTACCGTGTAGGTTAGGTTAGGTTAGGTTAGGTTAGGTTAGGTTAGGTTAGGTGCGACCGTCTAGGAATTGTTTTGAAATTATACATCCGATTCGTAATGTAGTAAATATTAAATAACAGAAGCTTTAATAAGGAGATTCCACTATAACTCTTAAACTGTTATTTAAACCGTAATAAATGTCGTTGTAAGTCAGTGTAAAATAATGCATTTATTGATTTCACGTGTGTGTGTGTGTGTGTGTGTGTGTGTGTGTGTGTGTGTGTGTGTGTGTGTGTGTGTGTGTGTGCGTGTGCGTGCGTGTGTACTCGTGGCTGCTAGTGATTGCTGTCATATATTTATCTCTGACATTTCCCTCTCCTCTCCCTTCCCTCTCCCTCTCCTCTCCCTCTCCTCTCCCTCCCTTTATCTGGCTTGTCCTCCTCTTCTTCGCTTCTTTATTTTACTTTACATCTTGATTTATCCTCCTCTTCCTATTTCTCATCTTCATGGTTTACGCCTCCTCCTCCTTCTTCTATCTGGTATTTTCTCTTCTTCCTCTTTCTCATCTGTTCTCTCCTAGACCTTTGCCTTCGACTTTAAATTGAGAGAGAGAGAGAGAGAGAGAGAGAGAGATAAAACAGGTCTCTCAGTTACATAAATAAACTGGATATCAAGTTTTTTTATTAAATATGAAAATCAAGGTCCAATTTAGTTCAGAATATTTTGTTTTGGTTATGTAAACATTGGCCCATTAACACATGTTGTATACTTAATCCAGAAAAGTCCCTCGTTGTATTATTTAGATTAAGTTGAGTGTGTGGTTACCAAGTCAAGACAACAAGGTAGATTTGAGGATTTCATGTTCGAATCTGTAAACCCTCACCATTCTGAACCTTTTGAAGCATAGGTGAACCTTTTGGATCTATCTGACAGTAGTGTGTTCCGTGGTGTTGGAAAATGATTCACATTCTTCAAAATATATATATCTGGTCGTGAATGAACTCTGTACGCTATCTAACAATATTTTATCTTTTTGCCTTGATGGTGGGAATTGACTTCGTTGAAACTCCCACATATTTATTATACTTAGTGAGCTGTTTCCTCACTTCAAAGGCACCATTGTTAAATTATACATGTGATTGAACCAGGTTTGTCCATTCTCCGAAGCCACGAAACGGTCAGAATTTTGAAGCTACTGAATTTAAAACAGCTAAATAATACATTACCACATAGTCGTTTATAGTTCGGATTCATTAATCTTTTCTCAGAAGCTTCGAAAGATTCAGAACCTTGAATTAATTTTATATGAAGATTTATTCGTGTTGCACAGATCACAGTCACTTGCAAGTCTGGTTGTTGAAGATTTGCAATATGAGAGCCTAACACGTGCACTCTGGTAACCTAACACGTGCACTCTGGTTACCTAACACGTGCACTCTGGTTACCTAACACGTGCACTCTGGTTACCTAACACGTGCACTCTGGTTACCTAACACGTGCACTCTGGTTACGAAGACTACAAATGCACCCCAGTTAAATGTTGACCTTGCACGTGCACCCTAGTAGATATAAATAAAGATAAATTAACAATGTGCACCCTGGATAAAACGAACTTGTACACCCTGGATAAATGAATCGCCACTTATGGCATGGGTATACTAATAGTGGGTACCCATAACTACCCAATTATCACAAGGGCATGGCTAATGTATAAGGAAGGTGGATATTAACAAGGGGTTGGATATTAGATGGTAGGGTGTGGATATTTGCAGGTGGGAGTGTTTAAAAGCGGATATTTTGGTCGCACCCACAAATTTAAATGTCAATATGTATTAATATATAACCACAAACACGAAACCCAGGAGATGTATTGAGGATGGAGGATAGCTGAGGTGGGTCAGTTCTGGATGCTGAGGGACCTGCTGGGTAGTCAGTACACACACACACACACACACACACTTTTGCACATTTCCCCGTGAAGTCTTCCAAATATACAGTATATAACGATACTGTATTCTTAACTTACACTGCTGGGGGAGACTCAAATACTAATACTATTGGTAACGTTACTCTCTACGGTTGGTTATGAGAAGTAATGTTTGACTTCTTTTCCTACTGGGCAGTGTCTTGCTGTCGTGTGAGCTGATAATCGACCACAGTGCATTACAACATTAGCAGTAGCCTCGTATTAGAATCACCTTTGACCTCCGTGTTACAGATATTGAATTCTCCTTGTTAAGAATTTGCCTGCAGCACTTAATAATTTTCCAACCAGGTTATATAGATTATGGTGGTTATTATCTAGTTAACGCCAATTATAACGTGACCCAGATAGGTGAGACAACAATACCTTTACTCTCTCTCTCTCTCAAGATAGTAAGCCTCAGGTCGAAAAATCCATGACACAATGCACAGGCGGGCGCCATGCTATCTCGCCCTTAGTACGACCACACGCGTATTACCAACTCCAGGCAATGATTTACAGAACCATTACCGCTCAGTCAACGCCCGGCTGAGGGTCATAACCCCGACACCTGGTTCTGGGAACACTGTTACACTTTACCTGTGTTTTTAGGTCATCAACGCTGAGTGAAGGAGTGAGGCAAACATCTTACCTGTATGTCTAAGTCACCAGTACTACGTGAAGGCTTTGAGACTTTCACCAGTAGGGTCCATTAGTGTGTTTATATGGTGTGTGGTGATGTATAGTTACCCATTGATGCTGTGTCCTGTGTTCGTCAGCTGACTTGAATAAATGTCAACTCTGGGTGTCAGTGTGTACATAATTGAAACCCCGCGATACCTATGGGGTGATTAGGAACGAATTAGATAGTTCAATAATAGCCTTGGTTAGTGCTCCTGTTTCCCACGACTCTATCTGCCACCCTGGAACTTGGTTGTTTATTCCTGCAACTATTCTAAGGTGGTATAGAACGAGCATCCCAACCAGTTTATCTGATGGGACAAGAGGAATGCTGGCAGTGTGATCTGGGAGGTTTTGCGGATACCAATTCCTCCACCTGGAACAGTTACTTGTTCCTATTGACAGTTCTCTAAGTCAGGGATTTTGTGGACATTGTTTTCAAGGACCTTATCTTACTCCCACCGTTGGAGGACGATGAGCACCCCAGGAAGTACGTCAACTTAGACACAGAGAGGCACTGTTTGAGGAGATACAAGGCATCCAAGTGACCTTGTCTTTCATCCGTCTCTTTTCATGTTGTCTAGTTTATTTTGGAGGCTTACTGAGATCCTGGCAAAACGTTTATTCGCTGAGATGATTCTATATTTGGAAGTGTTGAGGGTGAGCCATAGTGCCCCTTCCTGATTCATCACTCGTTTTATGTTCCCTGAAACTGACTCCACCGTACACGCTAGAGTGTCATCATCCTTGAACCAAATATTGAACTCGGTCTGTAAAACACAAATTACTCGTGCTGTAATCCTAGAATTTCAATATAGAATTATCATCAAACAAAACTTCACTCACTATACCAGAAAACATTGTAAGTTAACCATGATTAACTCCGGCTCGCTCTCCTTCCCCACTCTTGCGTGATCACAGGTTAATTACTAATGAGTGGCCCCGCAGTCCTTGTAAACACAGCTCCTCGTGACGGTCGGCGGAGGTGAGAGGGTCATCCACTAGCATTATCGATGTTTCAGATAATCATTTTTTTTTCTGGATGAGGAGGTTCACTATCAGTCACCCACAGTCAACTATCGTTTTGTATTAAGCTGGATATTATATGTCTCCTTGAGCCAGTCTTAAGTAATTTTGGAACTAATCAATCACAAGTTGGAGTTCTTTTTTTTCAAGGTAATTGCAGTGTCTTTTCTGTTTAGTTTGTTAAAGGCCATATTGGAAGTCTTTGTCTGGGTAAAGCATTATGTTATCAGGCAGTCATAAGCCATATTCGTTTTATTTCGATACACTAAAGACTTCTGAGGTGTTAATTATTGTTCTGGACACCAACTGCTGACTCTTGAGTATTTTTCATTTTGCAGTGTTAATGTGTCTTTAAAAACATTCCTTTACATTGATATATATGTGTGTGTGGTTAATAGTAATTTTTGACAGTAATAACACTACTTATGAGTGGTTGGTAAGTCATTCTTGATATACTCACTGGTTAATGTGTGTAGCCTGGACGAGGAACCTCAAGGGAGCTCCAGACGATGCTGTACACGATGGTAGTGAAGATCTTAAGTACTAAGCAGCACCTTGGGTAGTGTTGTCTAGTACCCGAGAGAACTAGAGAGGCGTAAACTGTGCCATCTTAGAATGTTTATCAATATTTACTGTTTACACCAGCCAAACAAATGTTAAGGTATATATTTAGAACACTGTACACCCACAGCTACAAACAAAGGAGGGACACTCATAATATATCATGTTCACGACCTACTTAGTGTAATGAACGTATGGAATGTAAAAATTGTTGAGTACTGTATTTGTATTCCGACCCTCTACCCTACCCCTCACCCCTTTCTCCCCCTCCCCCTCTACCCTACCCCTCACCCCTTTCTCCCTCCTCTACCCCCACTCTCTCACCCCCCCACCTCCCCCATCCACCTCCTCCCCACCCCCACCTCCTCCCTCTCTCACCCCCCACCTCCCTCCCTCTCTACCCCCACCTCCTCCCCCACCCCCACCTCCTCCCCACCTCCTCCCCTACCCCCACCTCCCTCTCTCACCCCACCTCTCTACCACCCCACTCTCCCTCCCACCCCCACCTCTACCCCCACCTCCCACTCCACTCTCCCTCCCTCTCATTCCCCACTCTCCCCCTCCTCCTCTACCCCCACTCTCCCGTCATTACAGTCAAGGGGTCAACGTTAAAAGCGTATTTCTGAGTCGTGTCGCTCTGGTCTCTGGAATGTAAAATATGGGGACAAAGCAAATTATTTTCAGTAATTAACGCCGCGTGTGATAACTTCATTTACTTTCTACTGACATGAATGGTATTCACTGAGTGTACAACCAACACAAAAAAATATCGAGACCCCAGAGTGAGATGGCGTAGAAAACAAGTGATAACCTCTTGTTGTCATTAAGTGAGTAGCAAGGTTATTAACACAGTAGTCCAAACACATTAAAAATTATAACCAGACGCGTTTTTGTAATGGATGAGTTGGGTTGGTCATCGCCTTAAGTTTCATCTTCATTCAGACGCCAGGGGGTCTCGATAGTTTTTGGGTTGACTGTGCATATTGAAACGGTAAAAATAAAATGAGAATCAACGTTGCATTTTAATTATTAGCGCTGTGCATTGAAACACTTCTTACCATACATATATTAGCTATGATTATATTTATAAAATTTGTTAACTTATCATATGGGTTAAGAGTAAAACTGTGATGTATACAACAGCTCGTTATTCTGATGAGTAGGGACGCCATGTAACTGTGTTGTTCCAGGACCCCTACTTATTCTTACCCTGTGCTTGCGTGTGTGTGTGTGTGTGTGTGTGTGTGTGTGTGTGTGTGTGTGTGTGTGTGTGTGTGTGTGTGTGTCATGGGGCCCGCGCGTATTGAGGTCACTGAACCTCAATAACACACACACACACACACACACTACGCAGTCTCTACCATATCCGCACTCCATTACTGAACACGTACGCCGCACAAGTACTGCTCTACGCATCAAGCAAGGTTGAAATTAACCCCAAACGGGTACTTAATCGCTGTGCATGATCACGGACAGTCATCGTAGAGAGCTGGAGGAAGTAACTCGTGTTCTTCAGTCTTGTGCGGAAGACAGTGGAGTGAGTGGAGTGAGTATCATGTGGAATAGAGATCCTTATACTGGTATGTGGATTATATTCAGGTTACTAAATAGGTAATGGAGGGGGGGTCAAATAGGCCCCAGTGCTAGGTCTTTAGATGCAATTACTAGGGCTGGAGTCTATTAGGATAAGGGCCCAATTCCCCCTAAGTTTTCAGTCATATTCAGGTATAATACGTGTTTACTGTTTATTTTATTTACGTTGTGTTTTTATGGTTTAGTTTATCAATGTTGAAATTAATGATAAATGAGGAGAATTATTTGGAACCTGAGGAGGGACGGAGGGGTGGTGGAGGGAGGGTATTGGTGGAGGTGATGGAGGGTATTGGTGGAGGTGATGGAGGGTGTTGGTGGTGGAGGGTGTTGGTGGAGTGTAGGTGGTGATATGTTGGTGAGGCGGTGGAGGGTGTTGGTATGGTGGAGGTGGTGGAGGGTGTTGGTGGAGGTGGTGGAGGGTGTTGGTGATTATCTTGTCATTTACCATCATTATTTTCGTACCCCAGCGAGGTAGTGGTCCGTCGTCAGGTAGCTCTCCCTAGTGACGTGGTTTGTTTATATCGTCAGGGAATCACCCACAATTGATCACAGTTTCCATTAGTCCCTGCAGGCTTGCCGTCCCCCCTTCCTTCCTTCTTTCCTCTCGTTTGTTCGTTCCTTCCTTCGTTCCTTCCTTTCGTTTGTTCGTTCCTTCCTTCCTTCTAATAACTTATAATGAATGTGGATAAAAGACTTGTCAATCAGTCAATAGGGAGAGACACCTGGGATTCATCGGCACAAGATCTCATAATTTACGTCTTGGGTGAACGGTTATTGTCCTGTGCAGCTGCCCACTACAGACACTGTGTATTGAACAGCCAAATGTCACCCGATGGAGATTAATCACCCTAACGTTACCTGGGGAGGGAGGAGGGGTGAGGTTAAATTAGTAGGGTAGGATAGGCTAGGTTATGGTACTGTAGGTTAGGTTTGGTTAGGTTAGGTGAGGTTAAGTTAGGTTAGGTTAGGTTAGGTTAGGTTAGGTTAGGTTAGGTTAAGTTTGTTGAGTGGTTAATCTTGTGGTGAACTGAAAATATGTTCAGAAATATTGATAAAAGAGTGAATGTTCTACTGAGACCAACGATGTGTTGAAGTATACATGCTCTCTTGTGTATACTATGTATAAATAAACGTCAACAGACCACCACAAACAGCAGTGACGTGACCCGCTCTCGACCTGTCAGTCTGATAGTGGACAGGTGTGGGTGCTGAACCAGGTAAATCACTGTTATTATGCACAGGTAACTTACACCTGCCTTCTGTAACTCCTTACTAAATTCTACCACACCTGTGATCTTTGAGTCTTACCTGAAAAACTAACGGCCTGTTTAGTAGGATTTCAGCGTGTGTGTGTCTGTGTGTGTGTGTGTGTGTGTATGTAATAATAATAATAATAATAATAATAATAATAATAATAATAATCGGTTTATTAATAGAGTTGCAGCCGGTGGCTGAAAATATACAGACTTACATTTGATTTAGACATAATGATATAATATGCATTGAATACATTTACAGGGCTGTACAGTACATAAATCAGTTGTTTATTATTTTAACAGATGTGATGTTGTTCTTATATCTAATGGTGTGGCTCTGGCTGAATTTTACAGTGGCGGACTGCGCGAGGGTGGGTGGTGAGGTGGCGTTGGATGAGGTGTGTATTGAAGGCTGCCAAACCTTTCCAGTGCTTTGGTAGAGGTCATTGAGGATGGCATTTCAGGTGGAGAGAGTTGCTGTGCCGAGTATTCTGCGCCGAGCATGATTGTGCAGGCCTTTTCTGCACCTTTCTATTGACGTGTGTGTGTGTGTGTGTGTGTGTGTGTGTGTGTGTGTGTGTGTGTGTGTGTGTGTGTATGAAGAAAGAATTAAAAAAGTTAATTTAGAATGAAAACTAGAGAATGAAGTAAGTGGTGTAGTAGCTAACAGACAGACAGACAGACAGACAGACAGGTTACAGTGTAGACATCAATAAACCTTTTCGTAATCAACCACGTACCAAATGCTACAATATCTGGGTCAACTCTCTTATGGCCTGACTCGGTTTTAGTGGGTCAGTTCACCTTAGTAGTAATAAAGTGTCGAATAGTAGTGATAACAGGTGAAAGTATGTTGGTGGTGATGATAACATGTGAAAGTATGTTGGTGGTGATGATAACATGTGAAAGTATGTTGGTGGTGATGATAACATGTGAAAGTATGTTGGTGGTGATGATAAGAAAGTATATTGGTGCTGGTGATAAAGTATGTTGGTGGTGATGATAACATGTGAAAGTATGTTGGTGGTGATGATAACATGTGAAAGTATGTTGATGGTATTAAAAGTTTAGTGTAATACAGAAGTGAAGACGTTTCTATTGGCTATTAACAATAATAAATCAGAAAACTAGAAGGCTTTTGTTACCAGTGTACTTGAGGATTAAAAAGCCATAGTAAGTCGTATCACACTAAAATCTATTTCTTGCACTTAGGATTTTTCTTCGACAGTTTTTCGGTGTTGTGTGTAACGGGCGGGTGAGCCTTTACATCAGGAGATTTCAGTGATGGAACTCAGGTGTGAGGGCGTATGTAGTTCTGGGCTCGTAGGTGATTATCGCTGGGAACTTCATAGAGAAATTTTTACTGCAAATGAGAAAAAAAAAGTCGCGTACGATACATCAATCTCCATATAAAAATAATTCTTCTTTGTCTTAGTTTTGTATTTACTGTGAAAAAACTTTATACATAGCTTAATACATTCATGTTTCTTTATCAATTATGTCCGTAGAAAGATACTCAAGTCTGGGTTAGTAAGAAGAGATTAAAAGTAAAAATATTTCGTTCTCCAATTGGTTGATAAGCTTGGTGTTTAAAAGGTCACCTCGTTCTCCTATTGGCTTAAAGAACGGTGTTATATTTGGTGTGTTTTCCTATTGGCTAAGAGTTACGCTATCTGTCCAATGGGTCAGCGTAATGATAATAGCTAATTCGCCCTGATCATAGAACTACCTCCTTCAAAGTCCTATGAAATACTAATGGTTGATTGGTCGTCAGGTGGTCGTGTTTGTTGAAAATTTGTTGCTATTCCTCCTAAATTAATCTTATATTGTATTACATTTTCCTTGTAAGAAAAAAATATACTTGGTTGAATCAGTACTCGCGTGCATATCTGTTCCGACCGTCTACATTCTGCTAAAAATATCTGTGTACGTGGCTTTGTGTGTGTGTGTGTGTGTGTGTGTGTGTGTGTGTGTGTACTAACTTTCACTGTTAAAAAGAACTCTATTCACCGCCAGTGTTTCTTTCCAATTTATATTCCTCAACTGATGTGTACAGGAGGGCATCATAAGACTGTACATGTTTGCCATTGTGCGTCCGCTTCGTTTGTCCGTCCGTTTGTGCACATTACCGTCCGTGTTTCCTTCTCAACCAAGACTTAAAAACAGGATTACATAAACACAGTACTTAGGAAAGAGGTTAGAAGACATTTTCTGGATTATTTCATGTACTATAGAATCAAAGGTTCACTCCCGCTCAAAATGAAGCACTATCGACCCCAAATGGTATGAAACAGTTAGGGTAAGTCAGTTCGAAGACTCATTCCCGTGACTCAATTTCACCACCGCGGGGAACGAACCTTTTGTCCCCAACTGTACAAAATTATCTATATAAAATTGTGTTGAGACAATATCACACAACGGACGAAGGATTTTCAACAACCCTACCGAGACAACAGGAGTCACAGTGTTCATTCTGAAATTCATCGATCACCCCCGAGTACAGATAGTTTTTTGAGTGACTGTACATTGTTTAACTGTATGACGATTTTACTATCTATCTATCTATCTATCCTACGTCATGCAGTCTTATCAACGGCAGAGAGTTCCTGTCACAATCACCCCCCAGGCCGTAGTCATAAGGTAGTAAATATTTCAGGCGTTTCTCTACTTTTCAACTGAAGACTAAATCGTTGTCTTGTGGAATCGATAATGAGCATTGAAATATTCACTTGTTTTTGCTTGGAGTTCGCCTCGTGTGTGTGTGTGTGTGTGTGTGTGTGTGTGTGTGTGTGTGTGTGTGTGTGTGTGTGTGGTGCAATTTATTTGGTGGTGGACAGACGAACAGACAAGAATCCCAGATTACACCAAGAAGGTTATATGAACAATTAATACATAAATGGTATTTTTTTCTGGCCAGGCTACACAAAGTCACGTAACACCGTAATCAGTTATCATAAAACTACAATAATATTTAATTTATCGTAGAGAAACACTTTTTTTTTTATTTAGGAGTTATGAGAGAATGGCTTCACCTTTACCAAAAATATATTACGAGGTCTTGAAAGTTTAATTAAAGCCAGTGTGTAAATTTCAAGGTCTTGTTTCATTTTCGTGTTCAATCGTAAGTAATTTTCTGAGTTAATTATGATTTTTTTATATCGATATTTTGGTACGTTAATTCAGTAGTAGTTTCCTAGTTGTAGTTCTTGAGTTCTTGCGTGTGGGAGTGGGGTGAGGTTGATAATGGGCAGTATGAGAGGAGGAAGAGGAAATGAGAGAGAGATGGACACACATACATACATACATACATACATACAGACATACATACATACATTACATGCTATTACACACATAACACTTAATTTTTATGTATTTCCTACTAACCTCTCTCTCCACATCATTCTTTCTATAATTGACAAAAAAAGACCTTACATTAGCCTTTAATAAGGTTGAGAATTAATGGATCATTTTGTGTGTATTTATTTACGTAATTAAAATAGTGAATTGGTTTGTTTACATAATTGGTTTACAAGAAAGGTAATGACTGAAATATGTCAATGGTATACGGTGTGTTCGTATACACAAGCTTAACTCTCATGTCTTGTATAATTTCAGAGACAAGTGAACGATTAGTGAAGGAACTTTTGATTTACGTGTAAGGTACGTGAACTTATGTACGTGATTGTGGTGTAAGGTACGTGATTGTGGCGTAAGGTACGTGATTGTGGTGTAAGGTTCGTGATTCATTGGCAGTATGTGGTGAAACATGATGGTGAAACGTACGTGGCGATTTGAAAAATAAATGATTCTTTAACGTTAAGTGGTGTAAAACCCATTGGTCATCAAAAGATTAAGTTCAGTTAACACACACACACACACACACACACAAAACGAGTGTAGATCCACAAATGGTCACAACCTGTCACTCGGTAACACTACAGTACTTGGTTGCTAATGGGGCCCAGCTCCTGGTAAACACACCGCGGTTGCTATGTATATTGTCACAGCGAGGAAGAATAATGGCCTGGCGTGGAGGAGAGATGGGAAAATATGAATAAACATGGGGTAAAAGCAAGCAAAATTGAGGGAGAACTTGCAATAGAGGAGAAACTGATAAAAACATAGACGTGGAGGAGAAAATTGATTGAAATAAAACAGGTGAAGCGAGTTAATTGTAGAAAACGGAGGGAATAGTGAGAGGTGTAACTTGTCTAAAAAAAAAACTATAACCACTTTAATTTCAAGTCTTGGGAGAGCTGAGCGATATGTAATTTTAAAATGACCTTTTCCTGGTATATAATTAATGCAGAATCACAACACATTCCTTACTTATAAAAAATAAATAAATCATACCTACTGTGTTCATTCTTTTATGTGTGGGCGGGGAGCACACAGACTACCAACACGCTATAGTCTTATCGATTGTGACCTCCACCCTCGCACTCACTAACCACACCCCTCAAACAAAACTTATCATCAATAGACTTCAGTAAAAATCAGGAACACTTTCTCCAGTACCTTGAATTATTAGATCCTGTTACTATCAAGCCCTAGAACAGGTCTATCATGTTACTATTAGGCCATACAATCGGGTGTTATGTATTCAGAGAGGTTCTTTGTACTGGAGGCGTCTATAGCGGGTTAACGACGCTAGGTATTGGGGGCCTGGTTGTTATTGGTTACTTGAGGTAAATAAACGGAAATATCACCCGATCGCTAAACCTAACCTAACCTGACCTAACCTAACCTAACCTAACCTAACCTAACCTAACCTAACCTGACCTAACCTAAGCGGGTGTAGGTATTTACTGTATATACGTTGATGTGCACCTGATTAATTGTCAAGAAATTGGTTAGGGTAGGTTAGGTTAGGGTAGGTTAGGGTAGGTTAGGTTAGGGTAGGTTAGGTTAGGTTAAGTTAGGTTAGGTTAGGTTAGGTTAGGTTAGGTTAGGGTAGGTTAGGTTAGAGGAAGATAAGTTGCTATGGGTCAGGTGTCAGGCTGGAGGTATCAGGCTGGAGGTGTTAGGTTGGAGGTGTCAGGCTGGAGGTGTCAGGTTGGAGGTGTCAGGTTGGAGGTGTCAGGTTGGAAGTATTAGACTGGAGGTGTCAGGTTGGAGGTGTCAGGCTGGAGGTGTCAGGGGTGGAGGTGTCAGGCTGCAGGCTGGAGGTGTCAGGGAGGTGTCAGGCTGGAGGTGTCAGGTTGGAAGTATGGACTGGAGGTGTCAGGTTGGAGGTGTCAGGCTGGAGGTGTCAGGCTGGAGGTGTCAGGCTGGAAGTGTCAGGCTAGGGTTGGAGAGTGTCAGGCTGGAGGTGTCATGCTGGAGGTGTCAGGTTGGAGGTGTCCAGGCTGGAGGTGTCAGGCTGGAGGTGTCAGGCTGGAGGTGTCATGCTGGAGGTGTCAGGTTGGAGGTGTCATGCTGGAGGTGTCAGGCTGGAGGTGTCAGGCTGGAGGTGTGAGGGTGTGGCTCTGTCAAGACCCATGAAGAAGGGCGAGTTTGACGACCCGGACCTCAGACACGAACACAAGGGCTTCCCCCTCTCTGCTGATCCAGGTGTGACAGCACGCACACCTGTCCATCAGCATCACACACACACACACACACACGCTCACTGCCTAACTGACTGATTCTCTCTCTCTCGTCTTCATCTTCACTACTCAGGAATATAGGCAGAAAATAATGATAATGTTATAGACAGACAGACAGACAGAAGGGCAGACAGACAGAAATGTTATGGAATGTCAATGGTACCTGTGTGTTTTACGTGTAATCATATCAACACAGTATTCTTGTCGTCCACTTGCAATACTTAACACGAGGCACAACTCAGTGTTTCTCAGAGTAATTTACCACAGTACCTAGAACCACTACCGTCTCCATATACCACTAAATACACTTTCTCCTCTTTCTTCCATCTCCTCTTCTTCCCTTCATCTCCTCCTCTTCTTTCTTCCACCTCCTCTTCTTCCTTCTACCTCATATACATCACTCGGAATCCATACCCTTGTTGACACCCGACACCATGGTCCTTCTTGACACATTCCATTAACCTCTTCTCTTACCTCTTCTTCCCGTTACCCCTCCCACCCCTCTCTTCTTCTCCTGTCAGTTCGTCACTTCCCTTCCATCCCCTTCCCTCTCCTCTACACACCCTCCTTCCTTTCCCTTCCCTCCCAAGTTACTATTATTAGGTCACCATTAACATTACCGCCTTAAATTTTTTGTAATTACCAAACACTTCAACATTTTCTTCAACATTTATTTATTTATTTTGTAGAGGGACGGTCAGTTTTTGTAACATGTTCTAGAGAGGATTGGACACGACCTGGGCAGATTAAGATGCCATGTACCTATCTAGAACAATGAGTCTTATGTTTAGTATGCAAAGTTATTTAACCCTTTGTCTTAATCCTGAAGAGTTACACAAAGGTGAAGAGGTGGACGTACTGTACAGACTGGACTTGTGTAATTTGAGTGAGAAATGTTAATTATGACATACACTCGTTAACTAGCAGTGTGTGTGTGTGTGTGTGTGTGTGTGTGTGTGTGTGTGTGTGTGTGTGTGTGCACCACCATCAGTACACGACCTGCACCATAAAATATTCAGAGGCTCGTGCTGTCCTTCCTACGCCATCACACTTGTCATACAGAGAAAAATGGGAACATAGTGTTGGTGTTAGTCACAACATACTGTATACAGCTGCTGAAACTCCAAGAAATGTTTTATATATTTTTTATTTTATTTTAATGGATACTAATTCATACATGCATAAATTTTATAAACATTCGCGAAAGCATTGTAACCAGTGATTTATATATCTACTGCCTGGCCCTGAATCACTACCATGCCTCCACCTTCATATTCACTTCCCCTTTATCATCCAATAATAGTAAGAATGGGAACATCATAAAAATAATGATTACATGAGAAGTTCAAGTGACTAACTGAAAGATTGTGTGCGAGGTGATGAGAAAAACAGAAAATATGGCAAAAATATCTTCTAATACAGTGGGTTGGTCTCAGCTGGGATAATATACGAGTCCTCCCTTACAACCGTTTTCTTTCACTACGGCCAATGACGTAACATAACTAGCTCCGCCTCCTGCGTGTGGGTTGACTTGGTTTAATTAAACTTTGATTAAAGCGCCGTAATACATTTAACATGAACCTACAATTAAATATCGGATATTGTCAAGTGTCACGGCAATTTTGACTGCTACTGTACAGTGAAGCGTTTAAACATTATCACTGCTAAAAAAAGATGTTGATTACAGTGAATACTTAAGTGATGCTTCAAGGAAAGTAAGTACAGAAATTACTAGTTAATTATTCAGAGAAACGTGAGAAAATAAGAGTGAAGGGAGGAATTTTCTGATAGTTGGTTACTAGGATATAAAATAGCCTTTATTCATTAAACAAAACTAACTCCTGTAATTAATTATTGATTAGATGTGATTATATATTCCATAAAATATGAGTGAAGACCATTAGTTAATTAGAGCTGTCAGTTGAACGAAAACCATGAAGGAAGAAAGAAAATTAAGTTGATGTGTGAGTTACGTCCCTACCTTGTCTTCCTTGTCTGTTATTAATGGTTTAGTACTTTAGTCAATAGTGAAGACCTCTCGTTGCGTGTGTGTGCAGCCTGACTATACCTGCCAGGTGATGAAGTCAACATAAAATACAAGTAATATTACGGTCCAATAAGAGTCACTCACACTAGTGTCATGTACTTCGTGAGGATTACATTTTTTTCTGTCGCTGAAACCAAAATATACCTAATCTAACCTGACCTCTAGTACCTTGGGTTGCACAATATTCTCTGTGGTCAGGTTACATTATGTTCCTTTTGATTTATATCGGGGCGTTGTTGTGTAATCCGTCATTATTATCGCCCCTAAATACTCGGATGTGTTACGGTTATAGTGCTGTAGTAAGCTCTATATATCGTGGCGCTCCCCTGTATCGCACTAGATAGTTATCAATTCATAAGAAATATCAACAATAATGAATACTCTGTGTAAATATTCTCATAAAATGTAGAATATAACATTGTTTGTTTTCATATAATTCGTCTTGTCCTTTTCAAAATCCACCAGCAGAACTATTCCAACTATCTACTACGTCAGGCCATCAAAGCTACATAAAAAGCAGGTTTATGAGGGTTTGTTAGGGGCAGTAATCGATGAATAATTATCAGCCGCCACGAACAAAGCCAGAGGAGCTTCTCGCCCTTCGTCAGGCGGGCCAACACTACCTCACACATCATACTCTACGACCTCTTATCCTAAGTAATTTATTCTTCTCAATTTACATTTTTATAAGACCAATATTCAAATGTGTTGGTTTAAACTTTAAGAAAAAGTCACACTCCATAGTTTGTAACTCAGTGGAATGTAAACACTACAAACACTACGAATTATTAGCAGTAAAGTTCAATTCTCGATAGCTGGTCTGTGTAGATATAACAACAGTGTAAATACATTGGCGCGTGAGCTTCATGTAGACAAACTCTACTCGTGTTATCCTCAAATGTTACCAAGTAGACATAGTATACGTTCTTGTAGGTATGTTTGTGGATGTGTGGACAATGTGTGTGTTTGTAATGAAGAGTTTACAATGATGTGTAGACGAAGTATTACAGCTCTCACAGAACACCACCTTGTTTGCACGTGGAAAAGAACACACAAAACCACACATGATCACCTCTATACACACACACACACACACACACACACACGGTTTCTTAGAATTAACTGGAGTCCTTTCTGGAACTGGTTGACTTTGTTTATAGCAAGAAGTAGTCCGGTGGCATTTTAGTGTACGTGAGAGGTGGAGGGGAGGGAAATACTCGGAAGTACTTAAGTGGAGAATGGAATGTGACAATGGTGTAGTAGACTAGTATGTGGTGGTGGTGGTGGTGGTGATGGTGGTGTTGATGATGATGGTGGTGATGATGATGATGATGATGATGATGATAATGGTGGTGATGATAATGGTGGTGATGATAAAGGTGGTGGTGGCCATTATTAGGCAAGGCTTCGGAAACACTTTCCCGGAAGAGCGGAAAATCAGTCCTTAGGGCGAGTTGAATTCATTTTTACCAACCCACCGGACGCGATGTTGTTTTGCCGCAAGCGAGCGTTGTGTTTCCTGAATAAGTAATCACAGACACTGAATTTTCCATAAAGACTGCTGGTGATTGGTGGCCTGAGAAAAGTTCGAGTGACGTGATTGGTGGCCACAGAGGAAACTCATGTGATGTCATTTAGGTCACACGTGCCGAACCGTAAGTCATGTTAAGAAGAAAGTAATACAGACTTTACGCCGACCGTCAGTAGAGGCGACAGTACAACGTCATTTCTGGAGCATTCCTGGACTAGCATCCAAGGCGTGGTAATCATTGATGACGTCACGAGTGTACTGTTGCACGAGCCAGGAGTGTTACTAAAGTTCTACTGTGTTCCAAATGTTTTGAAAGTTTATATACCATAATTATTTTACTTTCGTCGTGTTTTAAATATATTAAGATAAATCAGACATCACTACTGAATCTTTATTAGTAAACATGAAACTGATTGTAGTAAGTAGCGACAGTGACTGGAATGTGCGTTGCCCCTCCCCCGTCCCTTCCTCCCACAGACCTAAACACCCCGACGCTCGCTATCCAATACCGCTCTTTCGTGCTCATTTGTACATGGGCCAATTTAGCCTGCTCCTCTCTGTGTTATTCTATCGCCTAGCTGCCCCCAGTTACCAGATTCCTAGGACCAGTCACTAGAAGCGCTGGGAGTGTCACAGTGGGTAGCAGTCCACCTCCGCGGGCCAGCACACACGTCTTCCTTCCTCTACAGGCGTTCATTCAGGCTCGTGACAGGAATAAACAGAGGGAAAAGGGTCACGTATACTGTGACAGCTGTGGGCTATTGGACCCATGAACCCAGAGGAGAAAGATCCCTAAGTGTAACTGACCTCCACGAGTTTACTGACCTCTCAAGTGCTGAGTAAGAGTCTCCCGTGAAGGTGTAGAGGCCACTGTGTCTTGTGTGATGTGGAGGCTGCGAGTGGCTGGTGTGTCGCACTAAGAGAGAAACAGTTGTGGTAATGGGGATTGCCAGGGAGCCATGACCGATTCCATTCAAGCTGAAAATCAGAATATTTGGAGTACAATCTACGGTAAGATCACGCCTTATTTCACTTACTCCTAGCTCCACCCTACACGCATTCTCTCACTGTCTCTCTCTCTCCACCTGAAGATTACACCCCCAGCTTATTTCCTCCTTTGATTAAACACCCTAACGCTGCATGTGGGTTAGATTAGGTTAGTATAAAATTTTACCACCATCAAGAAAGTCGACCACTTGTTAGATACGTTCCTATGTAATTGATTGGTCGATGCGGACAGTGACATCTGATTAGACATAAAAGAGCAACCCTGATTGGTCACTTGGTAGATAAATTATCATATTATTGGTTAAACGATACGGGCAACGATATTTGATTGGTCAGACAAGAACTTCTGATTGGCCATACACAAACAGTTTAAGCCTAATGCTATTAATAGTAAGATCTTATCGGTCAGATTTCATTGACGTGGACGTTATTGATTGGTTAATAAACAAGGACATAATTATAGGACTACTGTAGGCTATTTAATGAACATCTACTCGGCTATTTAATGAACATCTACTAGGCTATTAATGAACATCTACAAGGCTATTTAATGAACATCTACTAGGCTATAGGTCAAGTTATGAAACACAGATCACTCACAACACCCAAACAACTTTTACAACTCACAATTAACTTCGAGTGATGTAGTAGTGTTGTGTTTGGTTGCCGTATTGAATTAAGTTCTTACCAAGTCTACACCTGTCGTAAGTTGAAGAGAAAAATATAACCTTTCTGTCCTCGCGTTTGAGATTATTTATTTATTCTTAATCCGAAGAAGAAGAAAGTAGAAGAAAGTAGAAGAAAGTAGAAGAAGAAGAAGAAGAAGAAGAAGAAGAAGAATTAGAAGAAGATAATAAAAGTTTGGTTCAGTTTCGAAAGGTTGTGTTTTTTATAAGTTGAAAAAGTTGTGGTGGGAGGTTCTATGTCTGTTGAATATAGAGAGATTTATATTAAGGTATAATGCCCTTTGAGAGAGTCCCGTGAGACTTGATCATATTCTGTGGTCTTCTCCCTTCCCTTCCCCTCCCGTTGTCTCTCCCTTCCCATCCCGTTCTCTCTCCTTCCCCTCTCATCTGCCCATCTGCCCTCCCACCGCCCACTCTGCCCTCTCACCTGTCCACCACTGACCCCTCGACACGGTTTTCTGAGTGAAATATATGAAGGGAAAAGGTGAACAGGTTGATAGAATTGAGGGTCAGGTCAGGTCATGTCAGATTTACAACAGACCAGGTGTGTGGATATATATGTACACATGGTTATTACGTCATTGTGTGTGTGTGTGTGTGTGGATATGTACACTAAGGTACTGCGTCATGTATGTGCGTATCTATACCTGGTCACTGTCACCTGTGTGTCTGACAGGTGTGTGGATATATGTGGATTTAAGGAGTCTGAATTTGGGTTAAATACTGTACTGAAATTTTGTGCTGAACTCATACTGAACTCTCTAGATGATCTTAGTATAATTAAGTCAGTTAAAACACAACACCAACACAACAACAACAACAACACAACACAACAACACAACACAACGCAACACCACAACACAACACCACAACTAGAGAAATACAAGTGTTATCATTCCTTCTCTAACTTCACGGCCATCCGATTGCATATAGTACAAAGCTTCCATCACTTTCACTTCACCTCCTCCTCCCCCTCCCCCCCCCCCCGCCTCCTCCTCTCCTCCTCCTCCTCCTCCTCCTCCTCCTCCTCCTCCTCCTCCTCCTCCTCTCCCCACCTCCTCACCTCCACCTCTTCCTCCCCACCTCCTCCTCCTCCTGCGTTCCTCTTCCCCTAGCGACTGTTCGTTGAATTAGTTTATTTACCCCAACAACATCGATCGCCAGCAGGACTGTTAGCTGGAGCCAAGTCGTGGGCTTATTACTAGTAGGTACCGTCATTATAGATGAAACGAATTATTACAAAAACATTACCTGATGATTAGCATTCTTCAGCTTATTGCACCGTAAACTTAACCATTCTAACATTAACCTAACCTAACCTAACTTAACTTTAACATGGTTACTACGTCAGGTATTATTATTATTATTATTATTATTGATGATGATATTATTATTATTATTATGTGTGTGGCAAGGGAAGCTGTTTGGCTAGACAGATGTATGAGCCAAGGCAGCTGTTTGGCCGGCAAGGTGTGTGAGCCTGACAAGTATGTATCCAAAGCAGCTGTGTGAGCCAGGTAGGTGTGGTAGTGTAGCGTGAGGTGTGGTGTTTGTCTCAACACCACGGCAACCCCCGAGGGCCCAGGGTCATTCCTTCTGCGTGTGTGTGTGTGTGTGTGTGTACTTAAATGGGCCCCAGGTACCTAGAGGGCCCAACTTAAGTAAATGGACCCCAATAGTAAAATGGTCCAACATAATGGAGTCCCAGTCATAAAATGGTGAGGTAAGGTTAGGGTTTAGTAAGATCAGGGCCTATTTTACCTATAACCCATATGAACACTAACCTAACCCACCGATCACCTCCGGCTCGCTAGGAATGTCCAGAAATAGCCTAGTTTAGTTACGCACGTGTGTGTGTGTGTGTGTGTCTAAGAACCCTCCATTGGTCTTGATAATTTTGTCAATGTGTATTTTGAAACTTAGATCTTGATTCCACAGCTTGAGTTTGTGTTGCGTGATAACCTGATGAGCTTGAAGTTTTATGTCCCCTCGTGTTGGTGGTGCGTGACATCACAAAGAAGTGTCCCGGGATCATGTATTCCATCCCATTCAGAAATTTGTTTCAATAAGGTCTGCCCCATTGTGTCTTGTCCTAAAGCCCGCAGTCGACTTGGATAATCGAGATGACAGTTCTGGAATCATCTTAGTCGCTCTGTGTTGAACCTCTTCTGGGGATGTTTGGTCTTTCTGGAGGTAGTGTTTCCCTGTCTGTGTACAGTAATCCAGACTGGGACGTACAGTACGCCTTACATTTCCCAAACCTCTGTCTGTTTTCCTCACTGTTGCCCCCACTTGTGTCGCCGCCTTCCGTGAATGGTCTATCACAACGCTAAGATCTTTTACCCTATCGACAGTATCCAGGAAAGTGTTATTAACAAAATGGTTGTGATTAGGGGAGTTGTATCCTTTGTGTAGGGTCTTGTATTTCGTATTGTTGAGCATCGTTGGGTCTGGTTAGTACTTGCATGGGTCACTGTCCGAAAGTTAAAATTTACCAACATTACAAGATATCAATTAATTAATCAATTATATAAACAGTGCAGGTACGCTGTACGTAGACAGTGCAAGTATACAATAAATCAATACGATGAAGGACAGCCCAACAAAGACTGCGTGGCACACTCTACACCCACAACAACAGGAAGATAAGTTTCACCTTACAATTGGTTAAAATAAAAGTGTTTAGCATAAAAATATAGTGTGTACGTTCTTTGTCACGTAAGAGACCTAAGAGAAAATGGTTAAATGGGTAACTGCATTGTATTGACTTTCCCAACTCGGTGTTATAATTATTTGAAATTGTGATGGAAAACCGGACTGAAAATAACTGAGTGTATGAGTAAATGAATTTTATGGAATCTTAGTTTTAACAGGCGTGAAATCACGACTTCTTTGTTGATATTCAACGAAACTGGTAACTCCGAAGTACTGTACTAAATTCTGCGCTATATTATAAAATTTATCGCTCATTAATGAACTAACCTTACCAAACCTACACTTGGATATCAGCTAAATATTCTTGTATGATTATATAAAGTTTGTCTATGGAAAGATTGCAGGTGGGGGGTCGGAAGTCTTGAAGGTGTGTTGTGGTCGCCAAACGTTTAGAGATAGGATCAGGCGAGACGGCGTTACGTACTTTGGTGACAAAACACACTAGTGGAATATGACATCTCAGAGGTTAGGTAGCTTGAGGAGATAACGGAGGGTGGACACGTCGCTGTCTTCATCAGGTGAGGATTATTTCAGTGACGTGGAGTAGTGTTGTCTCAGGCGTGTTTACAGAGGACACCCGTAAATATTAGGGTGAAGGTTATGGGCGGAGTGTCCGAGCATAACACGCTAGGTCATGGCAGTGCACGCCCTCTCGTGTGTACATGCGTGTGTGTAGTTTAATAATAGTGTGTGTGTGTGTGTGTGTGTGTGGGTGTGGGTGTGGGTGTGTGTGTGTGTGTGGGCGTGTGTGTGTGTGTGTTGTGTGTGTGTGTGTGTGTGTGTGTGTGTGTGTGTGTGTGTGTGTGTGTGTGTGTGTGTGTGTGCGTGTGTGTGTGTGTTTAAAAATATGTGGACCTTACTATGTTATATGGAGATGTGGGTGTTCATGCACAAATTACTCTTTAATACATATACATACACATATACATATAGGAATACATATAAAAATGCCCCCAAAATTATCTTTCCTATTTGAATATAAGTAAAAAAAATACCATTACTAATAGACCTACAAATAAGAATTTTATACCATTTTGTAGTCCAGCTCAAAGTTTTTCTTAGACATGCCCGTAAACTGACTAAATTGCACCATTAATGGCTCTCAGAACGCTTCACTGATAGTCGATTCCAGTCCACATTATCAACATGATGTCCACAGTCACGCAGCGATAGTCTGATCCTGGTCCTTGATTCTCCTTTTTTTTTCTTTTTTTTTCTTTTGCAGATGTGCGATATTTCTTTCTTTGAGGTATCTGAAAGACAGTTGGTCATCCGAACATAAATATTGTCTTCTCTAAGTTATTACCATGTGACGCACACCGTATGTCATCCACCAAACGATAACCATACCATCATTAGTCATCCACCACACGATAATCATACCTTCACTTGTCATCCACCACACACTCATTATCACCCTACACCTGTAAATAAAACAGTCCACTCTGCCACCTCCTCCCCTTCTCCTCACACCTCCTCCCCTTCTCCTCACACCTCCTCCCCCTCTCCTCACGCTTCCGTTTATCCCCCCACCAAAGATACGCCACAGGCTCTGCAGGCGTCTCTTACAATGAATACTGTATAATGACAACACACAGCATCAACTCGGTATAAACATCTCCAGCAATCTCATTGGTGCACATATTTGAACGTCATTATCTCGTCATCAGCCTTCTCTACCTATGAGGTTGGCGAACGGTACATTTGCTCTCCCACGGTTGGTTGCTAAGCCATGACGCCACTAGACTCCACCTCCATAGTCCCCCCCTTAGTCCCCTCGAGGCAGCAAGGAACCCGTGAACAACCACAGCGAGATTGTTGGCAGGAAGGAGCGAACGTATCATTGTTTCTTGTGTTCCTACGTAAAAGTTATTCACGGTGGCGATGCTTGTGGAAGGTGAGTGAGTGTGAGATTTGTTGTTTTTACGAATGTTTGTGTACAATGGGCTGATAATGTTACTTAATAACCCCTGCATAAGTTAAAACAGGTTATTTGTTAGATAATTTTGTAGTTTAACGTTAAATCTACAGTACATAGAAAGACGGGATAGTTACCTGAGTTTGTAGAACACTGTATGATGTCTTGTTATCACCTGCTTCACCTTTCTCACCTGTCACACTGTTATGTTCATACTAACAACACTACAACAGGTGTGTTTCTCATTTACAAGATCATCATACCACCTGCATCATACTTCTCACCACTAACCTTCACTATACCATTATGTAGTGCCAAGATACTATATGTAAATCACTGTAGGCAATTTTTCGTTTAATTATTAATTGTTAATATTTTAGTCATTATTTTCCGCAACTCAACAACGGCTGTCACACCACCTGCTGCACTGTACGACCACACCACCCCACACCACACTCTACCACACTTTCATCACACTGTTTTGTACTACCACACTAAACTATACGACTGCGCTGTACCACTACACTACGCTGTACCACCACACTACACTGTACCACCACACTACATTGTACCACCACACTACATTGTACCACCACACTACACTGTACCACCACACTACACTGTACCACTACACTACACTGTCACCTCACTACTTAGGCCGATATATAAACAAAATTATCCATATATTACCAAAGTCAAGAAATCGGCTTCAGAAAATTGCGTATAAATTGCGTATCTAGAGAGAGAGAGAGAGAGAGAGAGAGAGAGAGAGAGAGAGAGAGCGAGCTTTTCATTCCCTACGTATTGTAACTACTTTGTCCTTGTAGGTGTCATGGTAGAGCTTCAAGCGGAATGACGCCACGAACGATATGCTTAACGAACGAGATGATTAACGAACGATATGTTTAACGAACGAGATGTGAGAGTTGAGAGATAGATGGTGTGGTGTGAGAGTTGATGCCGCATGTAGGTACAAAAATAGGCAGTTTATAGCTTAGGACAAATGAGGGTTAGGTTAGGTTAGGCTAGGTCAGGTCAGGTTAGGTTAGGTTAGGTCAGGTTAGGTCAGGTTAGGTCTAGTTGGTTTTAGTTAGGGTATAATTTTTGAACATGTCGAAATATACAGTAGTTACTTTTGTATACTATTTATAACGAAAGAAAACATTCACACGCAACACAACGCACTCAACGCACGCACGCACGCAACACAACTCAAATCAACGCAACACAACACAACTTGTTAATGTTATTTACATAAAATGTGACCTTTTTTTCCCCTTGGACTTTTTTCCCCAGCCAAAATTGTGACCCTTTCTTTCCTGTGGCTTTATTTCCGTTCACCGTTGACGTCACTGTATATGCAGTGACGTCTCGCTCTCGCTAATGACGGTATACCATGTGACATCAGAATAAGTCATCGGATATAACAGCGTCACGATATACGGATGACATCACAGTGTACAACTTAACCTTGTGATATGTAGGTGACGTCACGATAAATGAATGACTTCAAAGCTTATCTGGCAACTTTACAGCATGAATTGTGACTTCATAGTGTATTAGGTAATATGTGGATGACGTCAATATAATTATCAATATGAATGATGATAGGATATATTGATGACGTCATGACATCGATTGACGTAACAGTATATATAACATCATTATATGCTAATTAACGTCATGCTTATATGAATGAGGTCATTATATATAGACGAGTCATGATACTTATATATCATCTGTCACGATATATAGATTACTTCATTATTTATATTACAAGAAATAGGTGTTAGCCGCTAACCTACATTAGATATAAGGTATTATATAACGTATAAATTAGTATAGGAAGTTATTATAAATTGAGGTGTAGGTGACGCCTGTATCCGACTGTATTCTTGTGTAACAGAAACTTCCTCAACTGTAACCTTGTGTGTGTGTGTGTGTGTGTGTGTGTGTGTGTGTGTGTGTAATAATAATATGTAATTAACGGTTTATTGAAGAGCTTGTGTAGAGGCTGAAAATATACAGTTACATATTTGGGGAATGGGTTACGAATTACAAATAATATACAAGTGACAGAGATCAAACTACAGTTCATTACAAGTGACAGTGTACAGTGTTTCGAGTGAATACACTGATTTATTACATGTTATTGATAATTTTACAATGGTTGGGACTGGGCTGTTCTATAGCGACAGTTCGTGCACGTATGGCTGATGCGGTTGTGGTGCGAACAGTACCGGACAGGATCTCAGGTGTAGTGGGTGTCGGGATGGTGTAAAGCTTCTTACCAAATTTAGATGAGGCCGTGGTGAGGTCAGTGAGAGTCGAAGGGTCAGTGTTGAGCGCTTCTTGATATGTGGTGTGGGAAGGAGAGAATAATCTTGCATGCCCTTTTTTTTTCTAGGTGTTTACGTTGTGTGGCATTTAGAGGAAGACCTGGCATAGGAGCTTAGTATGAATGTTGTGTATACACTGAGGAGCCGTGTGCGGAACCCGAGGGACTTGAGTCGGCGGAGGAGGTGGAGACGAAACTGGAGGATTTGACAACTTCACTGACGTGTGGTTTCAATTTAGTTTGTTGTCTATGGTGACGCCGAGGAGCTTCGTGGAATCTACAACCTGGAGGTGTTCGGACCTAGGTAATGGAGGGAGGGACAATGTCGGAGGAGAGGTTGATGCATAACCATGGTCTGGTATGGTTGATGGTGACATGGTTGTTGGGCCCAGTTTTGGAGACTTCAATAAATCCTGAAGGGCGGTATAGTGGGAGCAGAATTGTTGACGCTGATCCCAATGGTGGAGTCGTCGACATATTTCCAGCGAGCAGGGTTTCTTTAGGCATCATTGATGACATAGGAAGCAGAGGGTCCCATCTTGTGCCTTGGGGGACGCCAGAGGACTAAGGGGAACAGCCTCGGAGCGACAGCGGCGTCGGTCACTGAGAAGTCTGTATGCGGTAGAGATTTCCAGCCCGAGGTCAATAGCTTGTTTATGATTATATTGTGGTCGACTAGGCGAACGCTAGTGAAATCAACGGCGACATGTTCTCGAGATCGTATATGTAACAGAAAGCTGACAAGACAGTGAGTGAGTCATGTGCCAAATTGCTGAGGTCTACGACTCCTGCAATATCAGCAAAGCCCTGTCAAACACAAACTTCACAGATTAGGTATGGGTGATTGCATAGGTCACTGGTGATACCACTGGTATACATAAGAGTCTCCTGCATCTGCTACTAAAGCATTGATGATGGAGCAGAGGGGTTTAGCAAGCTCCGGGGAGAACTCCTTGAATAGTTTCATTGGTAAGTCAATGGGGGTGGTAGAGCGTTTTAATTTTAGTTTGTCCAGGCGTTTTGCTACGTCAAATTCCTCTACTAAGTCAGTGGGAAGGGGGGCTGGTAGGTAAGCAGGGAGAGTGGTTGTGTCAAGCCGTGGGAGCGTCTGGCATATAGTAGCGAAATGGTTATTTGTTTGCTCAGCTGCGTCAACATTAGTGAGATGGCTGAGGAAGGGGAGGGGATGTGTCATATTGTTTAGTCCACAGAGTTCTTTAAGCTTACCATACCATTGACTGATGTTGGTCTGCTTCAGGTGTTGTAATTTGGTTGGGTAGTGGGACTTCTTTGCAGTGCGTATTTCGCGGATGACTCTGTTGCGAAGTGACCTGTAGCGGATGTGGTCATTGAGATGAAAGGCTCTGTCTCTCTGTTGCATAAGTCTTTTGATCCGAGGTGTGATCCAGGGCAAGTCAGCTGGGTGAGATCTGACGGACTTCTCGGGGAAGAAGTGGTGGTGAGCTTCGGTGGTGGTGTTGGTATAATTTATCCATTTGGTTTCCACGTCATCCACGCTGAGTACTTCAGTCCAGGGATAGTGAACTATCCACTGTCCAAAGAGGCGTACTGCAGAGTCTGTAATCGGCCTGTAGGTCTTGATGTAGGGTCTCTGTACTTGAGTGGGAGTGGCAGCAGGGGACCAGAGCACTGATAAGTGTGTGCTACACCCGATTGGAGGCAGTGGTTGAGGAGGTTGGTACTGGTCCGCTAAGTCAGTTAAGATAAGGTCAAGGGTGTTTTGACCGTGTGTGGGGAAGGTCACGACTTGTGATAGTGATAGCTGGTCCTGGATATCAGTGGTGTCAATTTCATTTAAATCCCCACATAATACTAACTTGGCACATGGGTACCTAACTCTGAGGTGGTCTGAGGTGGTGATGAGATGATTGATAAGAGTGTCTCTGGTGGGTGATCGAGGCGGATGGTATGCCACACAGATTATAATGGAAGCAGTGTTGCGTGGGTGTGCCCGCAGCACGACACGTACCCATAATGCTTCCACATCTGCTGGGACTTGAACATCCAGGCGTGACGGGCGTAGGTCATCTTGACAGAAGAGGGCAACGCCCCCTCCGCGTCTTTGTGGACGAAGGTGATGAAAGAGTTGATATCCTTCAATGTGACACGTTTCAGGTACAATTTGCCAAGTCTCACATATGGCAACCA
The DNA here is from genome assembly GCF_018991925.1 of Homarus americanus. Classification (NCBI taxonomy): domain Eukaryota; kingdom Metazoa; phylum Arthropoda; class Malacostraca; order Decapoda; family Nephropidae; genus Homarus; species Homarus americanus. The sequence continues at coordinate 425,662 of NW_024750770.1, forward strand.
CGCGCGCCGTGTGTGTGTGTGTGTGTGTGTGTGTGTGTGTGTGTGTGTGTTTTGTTTACCTTGACTACTGAGTGTTTAATATGTGACTTTTGAAATAAATATGTAACTTAGCTTCTCACTGTTGGTAGTATTATAGGTGATTTTACACACACACACACACACACACACACACACACACTCAAGGTCATACGATAATATCCCTGCCTGTGTTCATCCTGTGGAAACTATTGTAATCTTTCTACACCGCTTCTACCTGCCGGCACTAATTAAGGTAATAACTAGCTGTTGTTAACCTGTGTGAGTGTGTGTTTAATCAGTGTGTGTGTTTAGTGTGTGTTCATGGTATGGTTAGTGTGTGTTTAGTGTGTGTTCATGGTATGGTTAGTGTGTGTTCAGTTTGTGTTTAATGTGTGTTCATGGTATGCATAGTGTGTGTTCAGTTTGTGTTTAGTGTGTGTTCATGGTATGGTTAGTGTGTGTTTTAGTTTGTGTTCAGTGTGTGTTCATGGTATGGTTAATTATTATTGTTCAGTTTTGACATTTTGACTATTGTGTTCATGGTATGCATAGTGTGTGTTCAGTATGTGTTCAGAGTGTGTTCATTCAGTGTTGTTGTGTTTGGTGTTGACGTAGTACTGGTGTTGGTGATAGGTGGTGTTGTGTGGTGGTGATGGTGGTGATAAGTGGTCTTAGATGGTGATGGTGGAGAGAGAATATGAGACAGGTGGTGATGGTGGTGGTGATAAATGATGGTGGTGAAGATTAGTCGTGGTGGTGGGTGGTAACGGCGTCAGGTAGTGTTGGTGAAGGTGATAATGGGTGGTGGAGGGACTCTCAGTGAGGGTGGTAGTGGGTGGTGGTGGTACTGTGAGGTGGCGTTGGTGGTGAAGGTATAGCGGCTGGTACTGGAGGTGATAGTTGGTGATGGTGGTGTGGACGTCACGCAGTCTTCATGTAGTCAGCGCAGGTGGGCGTGATCACTTAGACTGAGGGGGGGGGGAGGTGGGCGGGGGATCCTTACTACCTCCGGGACACTGAGTCTTACACCCATGACACAAATGGGCGTATGTATGTATGTTATTGTTGAAATTGTATGGCGCAGCAAGGTGTAAACAGAGCACGATAACGTCTTACTAAGTCTGTATCACTTGCGTCAGTGTATGTTTGTGTAATACATAACCCACGCAGACCAAACCACCTCGACAACTACACTGGCTAACCAACACCCCCCGAAACACCCTCCACTTATTGCTTTACACCCAGGTAGCTTTAACTACAGGTGAGACAGAATCAGATTACACACAAAAAAAAATTCTCTCACTTAACCTCTTGTTGGGAATCGACCACTGGACCTTGGACTTGGGTGGTAAGGATGCTAACCCATTACCCCAAGAACGTACGAACAGACTACTTACAGATTGAGAATGAAAACAACATCAAAACAATAGTCAGATTACAAATAACAAGTAAACAACGAACAAGTAAACAACGAACAAGTAAACACTTATGAAGGAGTACTTTGTAATGGAGTAAGTGGCGTTAATAGTAATGGCTTCACTATCACCACTCCATTACCTCCCTCACTACCACCATTACCTTCCTCACCACCATCACCACCACCACCATCACCACCACCACCATCACCACCACCATCGCCAGCTGACATAATTTCGCCATCATTTTCAGTTCCACCTGTACACATTTCCTGCATGCTTTCTGCAGTTGATTTCTGTCGTAATGATGTGAGCACGAGCGTTGTGTGACGGTGTGGCAGTGTCCGGGTGTGGCGGTGTACGGGTGTGGCAGTGTCTGGGTTTACCACACTGTATGGCCACACCTATCGCCTGACATGTGGTTCGCGGATGCTGCATTGCTCCTTCCTTCCCTCCTCCCACATCCTGTATTCCATCATCTTTCCACGCTCTTTGACACCTAACCTAACCGAACCTAATTTCTTCCCTCCTCGTTTTTTCCCCTGTACGTTCTCTCTCTCTCTCTCTCTCTCTCTCTCTCTCTCTCATATTTATTCCCGTCGTAAGTTTCTTTCCCTTCCATTATCATGACCATCCCTCTCCACCCCTCAACACCACGACCCTCTCCACCCCTCAACACCACGACCCTCTCCACCCCCTCAACACCACGACCCCCTCTTCCCTAGCATCCTCCGGTAGCATCTGGGAGAGGACCAACTACCACTTAATCCAACCTCAGCATCCGGGGCGTAAGGTAGCGTGAGATGTCCCTAGTATTGTGTCATTGTTATGTGGGTGGAGGTGGGAAAGGCCTTGGTAGGAGGGTGGGGTCTCCGGTCTTGTCTTTTGTCTTCCTTAACAATTCCGATAATTTTTTAACACCTCACACTTCTCAATATTTGTGGATTTGGATGTTAGTGTTTATGTTTTGATGTACCTTTAAAATGTTGTAGGTACTGTGATGTTTTGTTAGATTATGTTTAAAGTCCGGGTCAAAAAGTGAATGAGTATTGATCCCAAATGAGATAAAATAACATACCCACACCAGATGACAGTCAGGGTATTGAAGTTCGGAGATTCATTCCCAGTGACACAGTTTCATTGCTTCACACCAACTTTTGAGACCTTGGCTACATAAACATTTCATTATTTTGAGAATAACTTGGTTGTGGCTTCACCTGAGTATAGATCATCACTACCCTCCATTCAGGTGTCTTATCAAAGGTGAAGGTTACAGCTGAAGCCTGAAGTCAGTGGGTGAAGTGCTAAGTGTTGTGTTGCAGCTGAAAGGTAAAGGGGAATATTATTTACTGTAGTAATATTATTAACTATATAAATTTAATACATACATGGTGATATTAACATGTACGCTATATGAGGGTTTTAAGTACATGAAGGTGTTAATACGCACATGGTTGATACGTACTGTACACAGGGAATTGCACGTACTCTTTATACATCATATGTGTGTGTGTGTGTGTGTGTGTGTGTGTGTGTGTGTGTGTATGTGTATGTGTGTGTGTGTGTGTGTGTGTGTGTGTGTGTGTGTGTGTGTGTGTGAGAGAAAACAAGTTCCTCCCATTTTCTCCTGTGGTCAGTGCCTCACCTCCGCCAGCCTGACATAAGTGTGGGAAGATGAGGATGACGAGGCAGCAGGAAGTAGCGAAACACCATAACACGATAAGCTCGACCCTCGCCCCCAGACTCTCAAATGTTCCTACCTTAGCTTTTCCTCCTGACCTGACCTGACCTAACCTAACCTAACCTAACATAACCTAACATAACCTAATATAACCTAACCTGACCTGACCTAATCTAACCTAACCTAAAACGTAAACACACATCGAATCATTAGAATATTAAATCTGGTGGTAATTAGAGAAATAGATTATGCGTATTGGTAAACAAAACACTTGATTGTCGTGTAAGGAAATAATATTCTAGTAAGTTAAAAGGAAGTAAAAGTATATTAGGTATTAGTTCATTGTAGTAAGTGATTCTACAACAGGTATAAAAATCCTACGTTACTTTGATAGTTCGTGAAAGGGGTGTCCCACGGTCACCCAGCAGTCATGAGTGGTTGAACAGTGTCATCTCCTCTACGCTGTTTCTAAGTGAAATGTTCGATTAATTTTTCTTTTTGTTTGTTCAAAATCTGTTATTATTATCGGTTTATGGAGTTTTTTCTTTAGATCCGTTATGTGACCCTGATATAACTGTACACACACACACACACACGCACACAGGGGAAACAATGCATCTTAACAAAAAATCTTTTAATTTAAGCTCCAATTAAAAATCAACATTATTAAATTCTGACATATTGTATAATTCACTCATTAAACTGTCACCACCACCTCCCACCACCACCTCCACACCACACCACCACCACCACCACCACCACCACCCACCACCACCACTACACTACCACCATCACCACCACCACCAGCAGCAGGTCATAGCAGGTCAAGCAGCAGGTCAACAGCATCAGCATCATGGTCATAGCAGGTCATGGCAGCTGGTCATGGCAGCAAGCAGCAGTCATGGCAGCAGGATCAGCACTTATGGCAGGTCATGGCAGGTCAACAGCAGCAGCAGATGCTTGGCAGGTGCATCACTTGGCAGGGATCAGCCTTGGCAGGTCATGGCAGGTCATGGATCTGGCACCTTATGGCAGCAGGTCTTGTAGCAGGTCAGCACTTGGGTCATACTTGGTGTATGCCATGGTCTGCAGGTCTTGGCACATGCACACCACCACCACCACCGTCACCACCACCACCGTCACCCACCACCACCACCACCACCACCGTCACCACCACACACACCACCGTCACCACCACCGTCACCCACCTACCGTCCACCACCACCTCACCACCACCGTCTACCACCACCACCACCACCACCACCACCACCGTCCCACCACCACCGTCACCACCACCGTCACCACCACCACCGTCACCACCACCACCACCACCACCACACCACACCAAATACCCACCCACCACCGTCACCACCACCACCGTCACCACCGCCATGCCCACCCACCACCGTCTGCCACCACCACCTGCCACCCACCATTAGCTATTATTTTATACATTTATTTCTCCCTCTGTTCGTCCTTCACAGTTTAGGAAGAGAAGCTATAGAGTTCCTCACAATACATCACAGTAACACAGCCAGGATGAAACTGCCAAGCTGAGAGGAATTTTATAATCGTGTGTATCCGCTGAGGTCAGATACTATACCTCATCACCAGCTCTCAGTACTGTTATACGGGTTATTTATATTACCGGGAGTAACAGTGAGTAACAGTCAGCGGCTTAATATTATGGAGAATTGCCTTAGCGGTAAAGTCCGGCGGTAAATTGTTGTGAGTGATGGTGAATTTCTCTGGTGTTGCCTCCCATGACCGCTTGTACTGTGGTGGGTCTCTCTCTCTCTCTCTCTCTCTCTCTCTCTCTCGGCCTGTATTAACATTGTTTTAACTTATTATCGTAGTGTTAAAGGTATATTTTATCAATGTTATATTTTGCGATCATCCACATTATTGACTTTCTCTGCAGTGTTATAATTAATGATTTTTTTTACCTTCACAAACACTGTTATCTCCATTGAACACTTTAATCTTCATTGAACACTTTAATCTTCATTGAACACTTTTATCTTCATCATCTTGTTCTTCGTCTTCAGCTCACAGTTCGTCAAGCATGGAGCTCTCAGTCAACCCAATATCGACTGAATCCAGGGCGTCGCTATTTAGATCACTTGATGCTTCACACCTATATGTCTGTGTTTACCGTCAAAGATCACATAATAACAGTGAGACTAAACCAACTCAATCACAAACTGAATCTTGAAAACGTGTCATTATAAACAAATTCTGAGAAAAATGAAGAAGATCCAAACAATTTCTGAAGTTAGGTGGCGTAGTTAGATGTGGTACGTGTTTATAGCAATGGTTTAATTCGGGTTTAGTTGGTTTAATGGGTGATACAAGTATATGATGTAAAGTGTGTTGATGTGATTCTTGGTTTGTGTGTATGTATGTATGTATGTATGTATGTATGTATGTATGTATGTATGTATGTATGTATGTATGTATGTATGTATGTATGTATGTATGTATGTATGTATGTATGTATGTATGTATGTATGTATGTATGTATGTATGTATGTATGTATGTATGTATGTATGTATGTATGTATGTATGTATGTATTTATTTCGGTTTAAAATCATAAATCGACGCATTTAAATTGATGCAGGGAGGGAGGGGGATTTAAGACGCTGTAGAGAGTAGTAGTAGTAGTAGTAGTAGTAGTAGTAGTAGTAGTAGTAGTAGTAGTAGTAACGTGCTTTAGGGAAGTATTTCTAAACCATAATACCATACCATCAAATTCACGCTGTTGATTTTACGTGACGCGAAAATTTCACTTTACGGAAATCTGTCACAAAACCTGGATGATGTAACGTAACATTAGTTCTTGTCCAGCTGCCGTGACGCTTTGGCTCCAGACCCCTCTACTCACCCCCCCCTAATTGTCACCTGAGCGGCGGTTCGTGACACCTGCGGTCTGTGACGTGTGCCAGTTAGGTTAGATTAGGTGACTATTATTTGTTGGGTTGTTTTTGTTTTGTTTTTGTGTTTTTTAATCAGTGGTTCATATGATCAGTGGTTCCAGTGACAAGTGGGTGGTGTGATGGTTCATGTACACACACACACACACACACACACACACACCATAAGAACTCAGATCCTAGATATAATTAAGGGGTCGTCTCAGGCTTAACACACTTCACACTTGAGGGTTTCCTATACACCCGCCCCCCCCCCACATCTCACCCCCTCCCCCGTTCACACGACAGCCAGGAGAGATATGGCTCATGAGTCCACGACACAAAAAACTCTATTAACGACAGGTACATCTCGGGGCATCCCCTTCGTCAGGAACATCACTTCGTCAGTAGTTTTTGTTATTCGTGTGAGGTTTGGGTTTCATAGAGGATAATGGGGAATATTTAGGTAATGGTTGGCGAGTCTTAGTTAATAAAGAGTAGAGAGAGACGGGGAGGAAAGAGAAAGAGAGAGAGACTGAAGGATGGGAGAGATAAAGAGGAGGATGTGGAGGAAGAAAATGAGATAGAAAGAAAGAGAGAGAGAGAGAGAGAGAGAGAGAGAGAGAGAGAGAGATGAAGGCTTTCTACTCTACTTCTCCCAGTTTTCCAGGCTGGCGTGTGGAGTCATTAGTTGAAGCAGGCATGGCGTGGGAGGCGTGGCTGGTGAAGCTCTGGTGAAAGTTGTGAGTAATGTGGCGTGTCTGTGTGAGGGTGTAGGTGTGTGAGGGTGTAGGTGTGTGAGGGTGTAGGTGTGTGAGGGTGTAGGTGTTTGTGGGTTGGGTTAGGTTAGGTTGTCATATGAGAGTTCTATCCAGCTTAATGAAATTCTTCGTCTTTAAAACAATAATGCTGTTTTTTTTTAATAATGCTTATGTCTAATTTTCTTTTATTAAACTTGTAAGAATTTTATATTGATTGATCTTATAAGGATACGTATACGTGTCTCATCCTATCTTTCTCCTGCAGGACCCGTAGACCCCAACAAACTCGAAGGAGAGGAGTCTTCACAACACGAGGAGGAGGCCAAGAGAGACTCGGCCAAGGAGAAGAAGAATAAGGGAAGCCGAATGGGAAGAAACACTTCTCCATTCGCCATGGATAACCGCGACCCAAACAACCTTAACCCCCACATCCAGGTTAGTCTCTTTCAACCCGCGTGGTTAGGTCAGTTTGAGCCCTCGTGGAGTGTGTGTGTGGAGGCTCCAGTAGTCAGGG